>NC_083412.1:2433571-2571347 GCF_020745735.1 Hemiscyllium ocellatum
AGTCAGTCGCCTGAGTCGGGAATTGAACCCGGGTCTCAGGCGCTGTGAGGCAGCAGTGCTAACCACTGTGCCACCGTCTTTAACCACTATAATTTGTAGTGAATTCGGATCAGTGTAAGGGGTGAAAGGTTGCAGTTTAGAATCAATGAATCCCAAAGGCTGTCCCCGTCCGACGCCAATTCGAAAACAGCAGCCCACAAAACGCTTCCCATACGCTGTCATCTCTATCTTTAAATCTTTACTAAGGAGTTGGGACCCACTTTTACGGGGAAATGAGTCTTCAGAGGAAGTATTTTTAATGGTGAGATATATCGGATGACACTTCTTGTCAAAACAGTCTAGGGCTGGGCTGAAGGGGGCTCTATGGATAGTAATGCCAGGTGGTGGCTTTCGCGACCCAAACCTTACGTCCGGAATGGTGTGAAGAGATATTTGGGAGGAAAGATATTCCCTTTGAAACTCTACATCTAGGCATTGTACTAGGCTGCAAGCATCGACTTTTATAACTTGTGGAAACTCCGAAACAGAAATCATTAACACAACATCTGAAAAAGATATATGAGCAAAACTCAGAAGTAACAGGAATAGCAGCATAATTCTGACTAGTGCTAAGAACTTAAACATTATATTAAAGCACAAAACAAGGTTAACATACAACTCTGAAGAAACAGTCCCCGCACTCACGTCGCCACAGTATAGTCAGTTACTCAAAGTCTCTTCAGTCTGAGTTTCAGCGGGTCTCGCGCTGGTTCGACAGTCCAGACCTTTTTCTCAACTGGAGAGAGAACCGGACCTTTGACACGCGTGTAGTGAGTCCAACTCTTCTCTGCCGTGCGGATAGCGGTTTCGGTGGTAAATAACACCAGGAACGGGCCGTCCCACACAGGTTCGAGAGTGCGCTGCTGCCAGTGCTTGATTAAAACCCAATGACCAGGCTTAATGGTGTGTACGGCGAAGTCCAGAGGTGGTGTTTGCAGCAGCAGACCCTGGTGGCGTAAACGAGAAAAAGCGGAGCCCAGGGTCTCAACATATTTACGAACAAATATATCCCGTGTTTCAAAAACAGGCAGCTCCCCTTTTGGGCCAGGGAAGGGTAGTCCAAACATCATTTCATAAGGGGATATACCCAAATCAGTTCGGGGCTGCGTTCGAATTTGGAGTAATGCCATGTGGAGGCATTTTGTACAGGGCAAACCTAATTCTGAGATTAATTTAGTAAGCTGCTTTTTAAGTGTCTGATTCATACGTTCTACTCTGCTGGATGAGGACGGATGCCACGGTGTGTGAAAATCCCACTGTATCCCTAATGCTTGTACTAGGTGTTGAAGGACTGTTGCGGTGAAGTGGCTACCCTGGTCAGAATCAATGGCCCGTGGGAGGCCAAAATGGAGTATTAATTGTTCTAGTAAGGTCTTGCTAACCTGAGAGGCTGTGGCAGTGGCTGTCGGAAAAGCCTCGACCCATCCTGTCAAGTGATCCACCACAACCAAAAGATATTTAAGACGCCCTACTGGGGGAAACTCAGTATAATCCATCTGTATGAATTCAAATGGCCGATATGCTGGACTTCGACTCCACTTGGCTGCATTCTGTCTCACCCCTTTTTTAGTGACTCGTCTACATAATAAACAATCCCTGGTGACCTGATTGGCCACTGTGTGTATTCCTGGGTGAGTGTAGACCCTAAGAAAGGTATCGCACAAGGCTTGGGTTCCCCAATGAGCACACTGGTGAAGGTGAGTAATGACCTCTCCTGCTATGGGCCGATTGAGTAGCTGCCTGCCATCAGGAAGGAAACATTTGCCAGTTGCATTCTTAGTTCCCCCTATTGACTTTAATTCGTCCTCCTCTTTTTCTGAAAACACCGGGGTCTCTGTGATCTCTGGTAACTGGGGAACCCATAGCACGCAAATTAATTCTTCCTTATCCATGCCCGCCGCGCGGGCCTGCTCGTCTGCCAACTGGTTGCCTTTTACTTCTACCTCCATCCCCTTTTGATGCCCCCGTATATGAACTACCGCTATTTCCTGAGGCTTCAGAAGATCTTCCAGTATTTTGACTACTAACTCCTCATGTACTAATTCCTTCCCCCTACTGTTAATCATCCCCTTTCATGCCAAATTTTCCCAAAGGTATGCACTACACCGTATGCATATTTGGAATCTGTGTATATCGTCCCCACTTGACCTTCTAGACCGTCCAATGCCCGGTGCAGAGCATACAACTCACACGTCTGTGCCGACCAGGCGTTGGGCAGTCGTCCACTCTCTACCAACCTCCATCCTTCCTCATCAATAATGGCATACCCATGGAATCTTTTACCGTCCACTACCCGGGAGGACCCGTCTATATACCATCGTTTCCCCAAATGGAGGGGTTGATCCCTCAAATCCTCCCGAACTTTACTTTGTAACTCGACAATGTCTGTACACTGGTGCTGTAGCGGCTGTTCCGATTCCCCTTTCCACAAGAAGTCAGCCGGATTCGAACAGGCGCCCACCTCTATTCTAAGGTCCTCTCTATCTAAGAGCACTGCCTCATATTTCAGGATTCGGGAGTCTGTGAGCCATCGTCCCGCTTTTTGATTCAGGATAGTGCGGACTTGGTGAGGGGTAACCACAGTCAGTGGTGCACCAAACGTCAGTTTCCGGCTTTCCTCCACTAGCTTAGCAGTGGCTGCAACTGCTTGTACACATTCGGGCCAACCCCGTGAAACGGGATCTAGGATTCGGGAGAGGAAAACTACGGGTTTTCTATGTCCATCCCATTCCTGAGTTAAGACCCCAAAAGCTGTCCCGTGCTTGGCGTTAACAAAGAGTCGGAATTCCTTATTAAAATCCGGCAAGCTCAAAACCGGTGCTGTAACTAATTTTTCTTTTAAAGTTTCAATCAGCATTTTTTCTTCTGGGTCCCATTTAACCCTGTCCGGAGCCTCTTCTGTTAGCTGCAGTTATAGCCTTTTCGTAAGAGTAGCATAATTATCTATCCAGAGTCTACAATAACCCAGCAAACCCAGGAACTTCCGGAGTTCCCTCTTAGTTCAGGGTAGTCCTAATTCTACAATTCCCTTTATTCTTTCGGGGCTTATTCTCTTCTGCCCTTGACTGATCAAATGCCCGAAATATCTAACTTCCCGTTCCACGTACTGTAGTTTGTTCTGACTGACTCGCAACCCCTTCACTGCAAGGTAGTTTAACAAATCGTTGGTTCCCTGCTGTGTCTCAGTTTGGGTGGGACCGGACAACAGGAGGTCGTCCACATACTGAATTAACTTTAAAGTTGGCCTCAAAGTCAAGAACGTGTTCTAGAATCTGTCCAAACAAGTTCGGTGACTCGGTAAACCCTTAAGGCAAGACAGTCCACCTATACTGCTGTTTTCTCCCAGTATCAGGGTCTTCCCATTCAAAAGCGAACAGATCCCTACTAGAGGCGTGGAGAGGGCATGCCCAGAAGGCATCTTTAAATCCACCACACTAAACCAAACATGATCTGAGGGAACTCTCCCCAGAATGGTGTAGAGATTAGGGGCAACAGGATGTCGGGCTTGTACGATCTTATTAACTTCCCTTAAGTCCTGTACCATTCGATATGTACCGTCTGATTTTCTGACAGGGAGTATGGGGGAGTTAAAACGGGACATACAAGGTTCTACCAGTCCGTCGGCGATCAGGTCTTTCATAACTTGCTTTAAACCTTGCCTTCCTTCCCAGGATATAGGGTACTGTCTAATGTGTATCGCGGGGCTTCCAGGTTTTAGTTCAACTTGGACCGGGGGAATGTCCAGTCGCCCCCTATTTCCTTTGGCTGTCCACACCCGGGGGTCTATTTCTGCCAGGCTGTCCTCATTCAAAAGGGCCATTACTATCAATGAGTCATCTTCCCCCACTCCTATTTGTAATCCGAATGGTATAATAAGATCTCTCCCCATCAGTCCATAGGGTAAGTGAGGGATATAAGAGTCCTGCTAAAACAATTTCGTCTCCCCTTTTAACTGGTACTTCCTTGAAAGTTTTTGCCTCTGATGTTCCCTCTCTAACCCCCGTTATTCCCAAGGTCTGAGTCAGAAAAACTGCCCCTTTCGGATGGATTGGAACAGAAGACCTCCCCGCACCGGTATCTATGAACAATATTACTGGTTTCTCATCTGGGCCCACCTTCACAGTTAGCAGGGGTTCGGGGTAGGCCCGCCTTTCGACTCGCCCCTGACTCCCCTATTCACAATCCATCACATGGATGCCCTCTCTTTCTCTCCGCAACTCCGGGCATTCCCTTTTGAAATGTCCTTGTTTCCCACAGTGATAGCATCCAGCAGGCGTAATTCTCCCCTGTCCGTAGCCCTTCCCTTGGGCATTCCCCTTCCTCTCAGCACCATCTTGCCAACTTCCTCTACCCCTTCCACGACTTCCCTTATTTCCTTCATCCACCATTCCCGAGAACTTACAGACCTCTCTCACTGTTGCAACCATTATCCTAGCCTTCTGTTTTTCCGCAACCACTTCCCTCTGAATAAAAACCTTCTGGGCTTCTTGCAACAATTCCGATACATCCTTTTCAGTCCAACCGTCTATTTTTTGTAACTTTCTCTGAATATCAGGCCACGCCTTCGTCACAAAATGCACCTTTACCATGCCACATCCTATCTCCCCGTCTGGGTCTATAGTTGAGTACTTCCTAACCGATTCTCTCAGGTGGTCTAAAAACGCACAGGGTGATTCATCCTTGCCCAGTCTTGTCTCAAAAGCTTTTGCTAGATTCTGCTGTTTAGGAACACAGGTCTGGATGCCCCTAACAATCAAACTTCTTAAATCAGACATATTAGCTCACCCATCTATAGTATTGTGATCACAATTAGGATTATTCAGGGGAAACTTTATTTCAGGTCTAACGCCCCCTTCTGGATGATCCCGTTCCCATATTTCCATAGCCGTTTGTCGGATTGCAGTTCTCTCATCGTGAGTAAATAAAATATTCATTATTGACTGTAATTCCTGCCAAGTGTATATGTTAGGACCCAGGAACTGGCCCAACTGGGTAGAGACCGCAGTCGGGTCTTCCATGAGAGAGGACATCTCTTTCTTAAGTTGCCTTATGTCATTTGAGTTTAATGGGGCTAAGACAAATCCCGTGGTCCGTTCCCCAAATGGGACCTCCCGCAGGGGACACAGCCTCGTTACATTTTCATTATCCCTTTCCCTTATCTCTTTCTCCTTCAGACGTGCAGACTTCCTAACCCCCTCAGCCCCTGTGGCTGTTGCTCCCAAGTCCCCTTCGCCTGAATCTTCAGATCTCCCTTCCTGACTGTCCTGTTTCCCCAGCGGCTGTTGCCATTGTTCATTCTGAGGATTATATGGCGGGGGCGCCACAGGCGGGGGTAAATTTTCTAAAACTTCCCACTTACTCTCTTTCTCTTCCCGTGGGATTAGGTGATATAAGGGTACTGGTGTTGGGGCGGTTGCTGTCGGGTCCCCTACCCAACATACAGCGTACTCGCTCTCCTTTAAACCTGGATTCTGTTTATTCTTTATGTAAACATTTAAAATTTGACAAACCCAATCCTCGTCCGATCCGAATTTTGGCCAGAACACTGGTGGGGGATGGCTGGGTTCGTTTACTCAAACAAAACAACAGTATTTTATCATTTCCCTTTTCTTTAAGCCCCGACTTTCTTAGGGACCCCGATTCTCCAATTTTCGTCCCAACGGGCTATTGGGGGGAATTTTAGGGGTTTCGTCTTCCCGTTCCTTTTTCGACCCGGAACATTGGCCACCCATGGTTGGTCTTCAGGCTAAACTATTTTCTATACCCTGGTTACTTAACTAACCCTTTTATCCCGGTTACCTGTCACAACCACGGAGTCGACAAGGCAGTGTACACTTCTCTCAACAATTCTGCGAAAACCCCAGAAAAAACCAGAGAAGGTTCTTACCTTGATCCGTGCACGGAGGTGTCCGACTCAAAATAAAAACTTCAACCTTTTACTTTATCAAAATTTTTAACCTTTTACTTTATTGTGTGCGCTACCTATTCACTTCGTTTGCTCAAATATCTGTGTGTGTCACAGCGTCCCGCAATCATCCAGAGCCTCCTGTAGAGGGACTGAAGTCCCCGTGGGAGTTCTTTTAAGATCCCGGACACGAGCCCCCAAATTTGTTATAAGTGACTTCTGTCTAGGTATTCTAAATCTCCGGAGAATAGTCCCTGACACTCGGCTAACTACTCTACACTAGGGCTATGGTTCAGATCAACCGGGTTCTGCCTCCACACTCCGCTGACCGCGGACTGTCCTTTAACCCTCGACTTCCGTGTGGCGGACGAACCGCTCCCACACCCAGTCTAAGGGAGACTGTCCACAAGGTCCCGTCCTAGGAGGCGAACTCCCAGCTGTCAGCACCAGCACTTATCCCCACCAGCTACCGCTATCCCGTGGCAAATAGAAATACTGCGAGACACAGAGATGAAGCAACGAATGTTTATTCAAACTTGCAAGTTTGGGTGCCTTCCAAAAGAAAAAGGGAAGGACCACACTGAAAGGTTTACAGCAGTAATATTTACACATTATTTTTACATCTGAAAAGGATAGTAACAATTCCATTGGTTAAAACTTTTCACGCTTCTCTCTGCCAATTCCTTGATTATCTGTATGTTCTTAAACATTATATTGTTTTTAACAATTCTATTGGCTAAAGCATTTCTTGCCTCTCTATCCCAGGCCTCGGTTATCTGTATGTTTCTAATATTCTAAAGGGCTTCTATTGTACCCTGGACACCTGTGTCTTAAACATTACATCATTTTAACAATTTTACTGGCTAAAGCATTTCTCACGTCTCTCTCCCAGGCCTTGGTTATCTGCATGTTTCTAATATCCTAAGAGCATCTATTGTATCCTAGCCAAGGTTACCTAGCTTCATAGCAGCCTAGTTTTAATTAACAACTTACGTCAGTTTTATTAAAGGTTACAATCCGCCATGTTTTTGACATAACAGTTCCTTCATGTTCCCAAGCAGGCCTGCTTACATTCAGTCTCACAGTTAGCCCTAACACATTAACCCTTAGTTAAACTGAAGAAATTACATCACCCATATCACCCTCTCTCTGTCCCCTTCTCTCTATCCCCCTCTATCTGTCTCCCCCTCTCTTTCCCCATATCTCTGTCCCCCTCCCTCTTTCCCCCTCACTCTGTCGTCCTCACTCTGTTCCCCCTCTCTACATCCCCACTCTCTCTGTCCCCTCTCTCTGTCCACCCCTCTCTTTCTCCCTCTCTCTGTGCCCCTCTCTCTGTTCGCCTCTCTCTGTTCCCCATCTCTCTGTCACCCCCTCTGTTCCCCTCTCTCTGTTCCCCTTTCTCTATCCCCCTCTCTCTGTCGCCCCCTCTGTTCCCCTCTCTCTGTCCACCCTCTCTCTGTCCCCTCTCTGTCGCCCTCTCTCTGTCCCATTCCCTCTGTCCCCCTCACCGTACCCCACCCTCTGTCCCTCTCACTCTGTCGCCCTCTCTCTGTTCCCCCTCTCTCTGTCCTCCTATCTGCCCCCACTTTCTCTGTCCCAATCTCTCTGTCCCTCCACTCTCTCTATCCTCCCTCTCTCTGACCCCCTCTCTCTGTCCCCCCTCTCTCCGTCCCCACCCTCTGTCCGGCTCTCTCTGTCCCCCCACTCTCTGTCCCCCTCACTCTCACTCCCCTCTCCATGCCCCCCTCTCTCCGTCCCCCTCTGTCTGTCTCTCACTCTCTGTTCGCCTCTCTCTGTTCCCCTCTCTGTCACCCAATCATTCGCCCTCTCTCTGTACCTTCTTTTTCTGCCCCCCTCTCCCTCTGTCCCTCCTCTCTCTGTCCCCCTCACTCTCTCCCCCTCTCCTTGTCCCCCTCTCTCTGTCCACCACTCTCAGCTCCCCTCCCTATGTCCCCCTCCCTCTGTCCCTCTCTCTCCGTCCCCCTCTCTCTGTCCCCCTCTCTCTGTTCCCCTCTTTCTGAACCCTTCTCTGTCCCCCTCCCTCTGTCCCCCTCATGCAGTCTCCCCTCAATCTGTCTCCCCTCACTCTCTCCCCCGTCTCCATGTCCCCACTCTCTCTGTCCCCCTCTCTCTGTCCCCCCTCTATGTCCCCCTCTCTCTGTCCCCCTCTTTCTGAACCCCTCTCTGTCCCCCTCCCTCTGTCCCCCTCCCTCTGTCCCCTTCTCTCTGTCCCCTTCCCTCAGTTCCCTTTTCTCTGTCCCCTCTCTTTGTCCCCCTCTCTCTGTCACCCTCTCTCTGTCCCTCCTCTCTCTGTTCCCCTCACTCTATCTCCATATCTCTGCCCCGCTCTCTCTGTTCTCCTCTCTCTGTCTCCTTCTCCCTGTCCCCCTTCTCTCTGTCTCCTTCTCTTTGCCCACATCTCTCTGTCTCCTCTCCATGACCCCCCTCTCTCTGTCACACTCTCTCTGTCCTCCATTCTCTTTCCCCCTCACTCTGTTCCCCTCTCTGTCGCCCTCCCTGTTGCCCTCTCTCTGTCCAGCTCTCTCTGACCCCCACTCTCTGCCCCCCTCACTCTCACTCCCCTCTCCATGCCCCCCTCTCTCTGTCCCCCTCTGTCTGTCTCGCACTCTCTGTTCCCCTCTCTGTCGCCCAATCATTCGCCCTCTCTCTGTCCCTTCTTTCTCTGTCCCCCTCTCCCTGTCCCCCTTACTCTCTCCCCCTCTCCTTGTCCGCCTCTCTCTTTCTACTCTACATGACCCCCCTCTCTCTGTCCCCCTGTCTCTGTCCTCCATTCTCTTTTCCCCTCACTCTGTTCCCCTCTCTGTCGCCCTCCCTGTTGCCCTCTCTCTGTTCCCCTCTCTCTTTTCCCCTCTCTCTGTCCCCTCTCTCTCTGTCCCCCTGCCTCTGGCCCCCTCCCACTGTCCCCCTCTCTCTGTCCCCCTCACTCTGTTCCCCCTCTCTCTGTCCCCCTCTCTACGTCCCCACTCTCTCTGTCCCCTCTCTCTGTCCACCCCTCTCTTTCCCCCTCTCTCTGTCCCCCTCTCTCTGTTCCCCATCTCTCTGTCCCCCTCTCTGTTCCCCTCTCTCTGTTCCGCTTTCGCTATCCCCCTCTCTCTGTCGCCCCCTCTGTTCCCCCCTCTCTGTCCCTCTCTCTCTGTTCCCCCTCTCTCTGTCCCCTCGCTCTTTGTCCCCCTGTCTCTGGCCCGCGTCTCTCTGTCCCCCTCTCTCTGTCCCCATCTCTCTGTCCCCCTCACTCTGTCCCCCCTCTCTCTGTCTCCTCCCTCTGTCCCCCTCACTCTGTTCCCCCTCTCTCTGTCCCCGTCTCTCTGTCCACCCCTCTCTTTCCCCCTCTCTCTGGCCCGCGTCTCTCTGTCCCCCTCCCTCTGTCCCCCTCACTCTGTCGTCCTCTCTCTGTCCCCCACTCTCAGTGCCCCCTCTCTGTCCCCCTCTCTCTGTTCCCCTCTCTCTGTTCCCCTCTCTCTGTCCCGCCTCTCTCTGTCCCCCTTCTCACTGTCCCCCGTCTCTCTGTCCCCCCTCACTCTGTCCACCCTCTCTCTGTCCCCGCTCTGTTGCACTCTCTCTGTCCCTCTTTCTCTGTCCCATTCACTCTGCCCCCTCTCTCTGTCCCCCTCTCTCTGTCCGCTGTCTCTCTGTACCCCTCTCTCTGTCTCTCCCTCTCTGTTCCCCTCTCTCTGGTCCCCTCTGTCACTCAATCATTCGCCCTCTCTCTGTCCCCCTTTCTCTGTCCCCCTCTCTCTCTGTCCCTACTCTCTCTGTCCCTACTCTCTCTATCCCCCTCACTCTCTCCCCCCTCTCTATGTCCCCCTCTCTCTGTTCCTCACTCTCTGCTCTCCTCCCTCTGTCCTCTCTCTGTCTCCCTCTCTCTGTCCCCCGCTCTATGACCCCCCCTCTGCTTCTCTCTGTCCCCCTCCCCCTCTCCCCCCTCTCTATCCCCACTCTCTCTGTCCCCCCACTCTCTTTCCCCCTCCCTCTGTCCCCCTCCCTCTTTCCCCTCTATCTGTCCCCCTCTCTCTGTCCCCATCTCTCTGTCCCCCTCACTCTGTCTCCCCTCACTCTGTCTCCCCTCACTCTCTCCCTCGTCTCCATGTCCCCCCTCTCTCGGTCCCCCTCTCTCTGTCCCCCCTCTCTGTCCCCCATTCTCTGTTCCCCTCTTTCTGAACCCTTCTCTGTCCCCCTCCCTCTGTCCCCCTCTATCTGTCCCCTTCTCTCTGTCCCCTTCCCTCTGTTCCCTTTTCTCTGTCCCCTCTCTTTGTCCCCCTCTCTTTGTCCCCCTCTCTCTGTCACCCTCTCTCTGTCCCTCCTCTCTCTGTTCCCCTCACTCTATCTCCATATCTCTGTCCCGCTCTCTCTGTTCTCCTCTCTCTGTCTACTTCTCTTTGTCCCCCTCTCTCTGTCTCCTCTCTCTGTTCCCCTCTCTCTGACCCCCTCTCTCTGCCCCCCTCTCTGTTTCCCCTCTCTCTGACCCCCTCTCGCTGCTCCCCTCTTTCTCTGTCCCCTCTCTCTGTCCCCCCTTCTCTCTAGCCCCCTCTCTCTGTCCCCCTCTCCACGTCCCCCTCTCTCTCTCTCCCTTTCTCTGTCCCCCTCTCTATGTCTGTCTAAGTCTGCCTTCCTCTCTCTGTCGCTCCCCTCTCTCCCCCCTCCCTCTGCCCATCTCTCTGTACCACTCTCGCTCTGTCCACCCTCCCTGTCCCACTGTCTTCTGTCCCCCTTGGCTCTGACCTCCCTCTCTGTCCCCCCTCCCTCTGTCACCCTCTCTCTGTCCCTCCTCTCTCTGTTCCCCTCACTCTATGTCCATATATGTCCCGCTCTCTCTGTTCTCCTCTCTCTGTCTCCTTCTCCCTGTTCCCTTCTCTCTGTCTCCTTCTCTTTGTCCCCCTCTCTCTATCCTGTCTCTCTGTTCCCCTCTCTGCCCCCTCTCTCTGCCCCCCTTTCTCTGTTCCCCCTCTCACTGAGCCCCTCTCCATGTCCCCCTCTCTCTGTCCCTTTCTCTCTATTCCCCTCTCTCTGTCGCCCTCTCTCTGTCCCTCTCTCTCTGTCCACGTCTCTCAGTTCCAATCCCTGTTCCCTTCTCTCTGCACCCTCTCTCTGCCCCCCTTTCTCTGTTTCCCCTCTCTCTGAGCCACTCTCCATGTCCCCCTCTCTCTGTCCATTTCTCTCTGTTCTCCTCTATCTGTTGCCCTCTGTCTGTCCCTCTCTCTCTGTCCCCGTCTCTCAGTTCCAATCCCTGTTCCCACTCTCTGTTCCCCTCTCTCTGCTCCCCTCTCTATTTTCCCCTCTCTCTGTGCCCTTCTCTCTTTTCCCTTCTCTCTGTTCCTCTCTATCTCTGATCCACTCTCTCTGCCCCATCTCTCTGTCCCCATCTCTTTACCCCCTCTCTCTGTTCCCACTCTCTCTGTCCCCTGTCATTGTACCCCTCTCCCTGTCCCCCCTCTCTTTATCCCACTCTCTCTGTCCCCACTCTCTCTGTTTCCCTCTCTCTGACCCCTCTCCTTGTAACCCTCTCTCTGCCCCCATCTCTCAGTCCATCCTGTCTCTGTCCCATTCTCTCTGTCCCCCTCTATCAGTCCATCCTCTCTCTATCCCCCTCTCTCTATCCCCGTCTCTCTGTCCCCTTCTCTCTGTTCCCCTTACTCTATCCGCGTATCTCTGTCCCGCTCTCAATGTTCCCCTCTCTATGTTCCCCTCTGTCTGTCTCACCATCGCTCTGTCCACCCTCCCTGACCCCTTGCTTCTGTCCCCCCTCACTCTGTCCCCGTCACTCTGTCCCCCCCTCTGCTTCCCTCTCTCTGCCCCCTCTCTCTGTTCCCCTCCCTCTGTCCCCCTCACTCTGTCGTCCCCTCTTTGTCCCCCTCTCTCTGTTCGCCTCTCTCTGTACCCCCTCCCTATGTCGCCCTCTCTGTTCCCCTCTCTCTGTTCCTCTCTCTCTATCTCCTCTCTCTCTGTCCCCACTCTCTCTGTCCTATTCCTCTCTGCCCCCCTTCTCACTGTCCCCGTCTCTCTCTCCTCTGTCTCTCTGTCCACCCTCTCTCTGTTCCCTCTCTGTCGGCCTTCTCTCTGTCCCCTCTTTCTCTGTCCCCCTCCCTCTGTCCCCCCTCTCTCCGTCCACCAAACTATGACCCCCTCACTCTGTCGCCCTCTCTCTGTCCCCCTCTCTCTGTCCCCCCTCTCTGTTCCCCTCTCTCTGACCCCCTCACTCTGTCGCCCTCTCTCTGTCCCCCTCTCTCTGTTCCCCTCTCTCTGTCCCTCCTCTCCTTCTGACCCCTCTCTCTCTCTGCCCTCGGTCAGTCCCATTATCTCTGTTCCTTTCACTCTATCCCCGTATTCCTGTCCCGCTCTCTCTGTCCCCCTCTCTCTGTCCGTCCGCTCTCTGTCCCCTTATCTCTGTTCCCCTCACTCTATCCCCGTATCTATGTCCCGCTCTCTCTGTCCCCCTCTCTCTGTTCCCCTCTCTCTTTCCCCCTCTGCCTGTCCCACCCTCGCTCTGTCCACACTCCCTGACCCCTTGCTTCTGTCACCACTCGATCTGTGTCCGCTCGCTCTGTCCTCCCCTCTCTGCCCCCCTCTCTCTGCGCCCCCTCTCTTTGTCCCCCTCCCTCTGTTCCCCTCACTCTGTCGTCCTCTCTCTGCCCCCATCTCTGTGACCCCTCACTCTGTTCGCCACTCTCTGTACCCCCTCTCTCTGTCTCCCCCTCTGTCCCCCCTCTCTGTCCCCTCTCTCTATCCCGACTCTCTCTGTTCCCTTCTCTCTGTCCCCCTTCTCTCTGTCCCCCGTCTCTCTGTCCACTCTCTCTCTGTCCCCTCTCTGTCCCCCCTCTCTCTGTCCCCCTTCTCACTGTACCCCATCTCTCTGTACCCTGTCTCTCTGTCGCCGGTCTCTGTCCCCGCTTTCTCTGTCCCCCTCCCTCTGTACCCCCTCTCTCCGTCCCCTATCCTTGGTTCCCCTCACTCTGTCGCCCTCTCTCTGTTCGCCTCTCTCTGTCCCCCCTCTCTCTGTCCACCCGTCTCTCTGTTCCCCTTCTCACTGTCCCCCGTCTCTCTGTCCCCGTCTCTCTGTCCACGCTCTCTCTGTCCCCTCTCTGTCGCCCTCTCTCTGCCCCCTCTTTTCTGTCCCCGTCTCTCTCTCTCCCCTCTTCATGTACCCCCTCTCTCTGTGTCCCTCTCTCTTACCGCCCTCGGTCTGTCCCATTATCTCTGTTCCCCTCACTCTACCCCCGTATCTCTGTTCCCCTCTCTCTGTCCCCTTCCTTCTGTTCCGTTTCCTCTGTTCCCTTCTCTCTGTTCCCCTCTCTGTCATCCCCCTCCCTTTATCCCCCCCTCTCTCTCTGTCCCCCTCTCTGAACCCCTCTCTCAGTTCCTCTCTCTATGTCCCCTCTCTTCGTCCCCCTCTCTCGTTCCCCCCTCCACGTCCACCTCTCTCTGTTCCCCTCTCTCTGTAATCCCACTCTCTGTCCCCTCTCTCAGTCCATCCTCTCTTTTTCCCCCTGGCTCTGTCCATCCCCACTCTGTCTCCCTCTGTCTGTTCCCCTGTCTCTATCCCTCTCTCTCTGTCCACCTCTCTCTGTCCCCCTCACTCTATCCCCGTATCTCCCTCTTCCAATCTCTCTGTCACCCGCCTCTCTATCCCCCTCTCTCTGTCCCCCTCACTCTATCCCGGTATCTCTCTGTTCCCATCTCTCTGTCATCCGCCTCTCTGTCTCCCCTCTCTCTGCCACCTCTCTCTGTCCCACCTCGCTATGTTCACGCTCCCTGTTCCCCTGTCTTCAGACCCCCTCGCTCTGTCCCCCTGTCTGTACCCCTCTCTCTGACCCCCTCTATCTGTTCGCCCTCTCTCTATCCCCTTCTCTCTGTTCCTCTCACTCTATCCCCCCTCTCTATCCCCCTCTTTCTGTCCCCCCCTCTGTCCCCTTCTCTCCGTTCCCCTTACTCTATCTGCGTATCTCTGTCCCGCTCTCCCTGTTCCCCTCTGTATGTTCCCCTCTGCCTGTCCCACCATCGCTCTGTCCACCCTCCCTGACCCCTTGCTTCTGCCCCCCTCACTCTGTCCACCCCTCTCTGCCCCCCACTCTCTTCCCCCCTCTCTCTGTCCCCCTCCCTGTGTCCGCCTCACTCTGTCGTCCCCTCTCTGTCCCCTTTCTCTGTACCCCCTCCCTCTGTCACCCCTTCTGTTCCCCTCTCTCTATCCCCTTCTCTCTGTCCCCACTCTCTCTGTCCCACCGCTCTAGGTCCCCCTTCTCACTGTCCCCCGACTCTCTCTCCCCGTCTCTCTGTCCACCCTCTCTCTATCCCCTCTCTGTCCCCCCTCTCTGACCCCCCTTTCTCTGTCCCTCTCCCTCTGTCACTCCTCTCTCCATCCCCCAACCTCTGTCCCCCTCACTCTGTCGCACTCTCTCTGTTCTCCCTCACTCTGTCCCCCTTCTCTCTGTCCCCCGTCTCTCTGTCACCCCTCTCTCTGTCACTCCTTTCTCTGCCCCCCTTCTCTCTGTCCCCCGTCTCACTCTCTCTCCCCTCTCCATGTCCCCTCTCTCTGTTCCACTCTCATTATCCCCCTCTCTCTGTTCCCACTCTCTCTGTTCCCTTCTCTCTGTACTCTCGCTCTCTGTCCCCCTCACTCTGTTCCCCTCTCTCTGTCCCGCCTCTCTCTGTCACTCTCACTCCGTCCCCCCTCGTTCTGCCCCTCATTCTGTCCCACCTTTCTGTCCCCCTCTGTCTGTCCCCCTCTCTCTGTCCCCCTCTCTCTCTGTCCCTCCTCTCTCTCTGTCCCTCCTCGCTCTCTGTCCCCCCTCTCTATGTCACTCTCTCTCTGTCCCCCCTCGCTCTGCCCCTCACTCTGTCCCACCGTTCTGTCCCCCCTCTCTCTGTCCCCCTCTCTCTCTGTCCCTCCTCTCTCTCTGTCCCCCTCTCTCTGTCCGTCCTCTGTCTGTCCCCCTATCTCTGTTCCCCTCAATCTATCCCCGTATCTCTGTCCCGCTCTCTGCCCCCCTCTCTCCGTCCCCTTCTCTCTGTCCCCTTTTCTATGTTCCCCTCACTCTATCTCCGTATCTCTGTCCTGCTCTCTCTGTTCTCCACTCTCTGTCTCCTTCTCATTGCCACCCTCTCTCTGTTCCACTCTCTATGTCCCCCTCTCCACGTTCCCCCCTCTCTGTCCCGTTCTCTCTGTTCCCCTCACATTATCCCCTTCTCTCTGATCCCCTCTCTCTGTCCCTACACTCCCTGTCCCTCTGTCTTCTGACCCGCACGCTCTGTCCCCCTGTCTGTACCCCTCTCTCTGTACCCCTCTCTCTGTCCCCCTGTCTTCTCTCGCTGCTCGCTCTTTGCCCATGTCTGTCCCGCCTCTCTCTGTCTCCTTCTCCCTGTCCCCCACGCTCTGTCCCCCACTCACTGTCCCTCTCTCTCTGTCCCCCACTCTCTGTACCCCTCTCTCTATTCCCCTCTCTCTGTTCCGCCTCTCTCTATCCCCCTCCCTCTGTCCCCCTCACTGTGTCGTCCTCTCTCTGCCCCCCTCTCTCTGTGCCCCTCGCTCTGTTCGCCAATCTCTGTGCCCCCCTCTCTCTGTCCCCCCTCTCTCTGTCCCCCTCCCTCTGTACCCCCTCTCTCTGTCCCCCTTCTGTTCCCCTTTCTCTGTTCCCCTCTCTCTATCCCCCCTCTCTCTGTTCCTCTGTCTCTGTCCGCCTCTATCTGTCCCCCTTCTCACTGTCCCCCTCCCTCTGTACCTCCTCTCTCCATACCCCACCCTATGTTCCCCTCACTCTGTCGCCCTCTCGCTGTCCCTCTCTCTCTGTCCCCCTCTCTCTGTCCCCTTATCTCTGTTCCCCTCACTCTATCTCCGTATCTCTGTCCTGCTCTCTCTCTTCTCCTCTCTCTGTCCCCACTCTCACTGTCCCCCGTCTCTCTGTGCTCCCTCTCTCTGTCGCCCTCTCTCTGTCACCCCTTTTTCTGTCCTCCTCCCTCTGTATCCCCTCTCTCCGTCCCCCACCCTCGGTTCCCCTCACTCTGTCGCCCTCTCTCTGTTCGCCTCTCTCTGTCCCCCCTCTCTCTGTCCCCCCGTGTCTCTGTCCACCCACTCTCTGTCCCCTCTCTGTCCCCCTCTCTCTGTCCCCCTTCTCACTGTCCCCCGTCTCTTTCCACCCCGTCTCTCTGTCGCCCTCTCTCTGTCCCCCCTTTTTCTGTCCCCCACCCTCTGTTCACCTCACTCTGTCGCCCACTCTCTGTCCCTCTCTCTCTGTCCCCCACTCTCCGTTCGCTTATTCTGTCTCCCCCTCTGTCCCCCTTTCTCTGTCACCCCTCTCTCTAACCCCCTCTCTCTGTCCCTCTCCTCTCTGACCCCGTCTGTCTCTCTCCACTCTCCATGTACCCGCTCTCTCTGTTCCACTCTTTTTATCCCCCTCTCTCTGTCCATCCTCTGTCTATCCCCATCCCTCTGTCCCCCTCTCTCTGTCCCCCTCACTCTGTCCCCCTCTCTCTGTCCCCCTCACTCTGTCCACCCTCTCTCTGTTCCCCCTCTCTGTCCCCCTCTCTCTGTCACTCTCACTCTGTCCCCCCTCTCTCTGTCCCCCTCTCTCTGTCACTCTCACTCTGTCCCCCTCTCTCTGCCCCTCACTATGTCCCACCTTTCTGTCCCTCCTCTCTCTGTCCCACCTTTCTGTCCCTCCTCTCTCTCTGTTCCCCTCTCTCTGTTTCCCTCTCTGTCACCCTCACTATGTTACCCACACTCTCTGTTCGCCCACCTCTCTGCCCCCTGTCCCCACGTCTCTCTGTCCCCTTAAGTCTGTCCTCTTCTCTCTGTCTCTCACCTCTCTGTTCCCCCCAATCTCTGCCCCCTCTTTCTGTCACCCTGTTGCTCTGTTCATGCTCCCCGTCCCCCTGTCTTCTGTCCCCCCTCGCTCTGTCCCCCTGACTGCCACCCTCTCTCTGTCCCCCTCACTCTGTCCACCCTCTCTCTGTTCCCCCTCTCTGTCCCCCTCTCTCTGTCACTCTCACTCTGTCCCCCCTCTCTCTGTACCCCTTTCTCTGTCACTCTCACTCTTTCCCCCTCTCTCTGTCCACCTCTCTCTGTCACTCTCACTCTGTCCCCTTCTCTCTGCCCCTCACTATGTCCCACCTTTCTGTCCCTCCTCTCTCTGTCCCACCTTTCTGTCCCTCCTCTCTCTCTGTTCCCCTCTCTCTGTTTCCCTCTCTGTCACCCTCACTATGTTACCCACACTCTCTGTTCGCCCACCTCTCTGCCCCCTGTCCCCACGTCTCTCTGTCCCCTTAAGTCTGTCCTCTTCTCTCTGTCTCTCACCTCTCTGTTCCCCCCAATCTCTGCCCCCTCTTTCTGTCACCCTGTTGCTCTGTTCATGCTCCCCGTCCCCCTGTCTTCTGTCCCCCCTCGCTCTGTCCCCCTGACTGCCACCCTCTCTCTCTGTCCCCCCTCTCTCTGCCACCTCTCTCTGTCCCACCCTCGCTCTGTTCACGCTCCCTGTCCCCCTGTCTTATGACGCCCTCGCTCTGTCACACTGTCTGTACCCCTCTCTCTGTCCCCCTCTCTCTGTCCCTTCTCTCTCTCTGTCCCCCACTCTCTCTGTCCCCCTCTCTCTTTCACCTTCTCTCTGTCCCCTTCCCTCTGTTCCCTTTTCTCTGTTCCCTTCTCTCTGTTCCCCTCTCTGTTCCCCTCCTCTCTGAATCCCCCCCTCTCTCTGTTCCCCTCTCTGAACCCCTCTCTCTGTCCCTCCTCTCTCTGTCCCCCCCTCTGACCCCCTCTCTCTGTCCCCCACTCTCTGTCCCCTCTCTCTGTCCCCCTCTCTTTGTCGCTTCTCTCTCACTGTCCCCCACTCTCTCTGGCCCCCTCTCTCTGTCCCCCCTCTCTCTGTCCCCTTCTCTCTGTTCCTCCTACTCTATCCACCTATCTCTGTTCTGCTCTCTCTTTTCCCCTCTCTATGTTCCCCTCTGTCTGTCCCACCATCGTTCTGTCCACCCTCACTCTGTCCCCCTCTCTGCCTCCCTCTCTCTGCCCTCCGCTCTCTGTCCCCTCCCTCTGTCCCCCTCACTCTGTCGTACCCTCTCTGACCCTCTCTTTGTCCCCCCTCTCTGTCCTTCCTCACTCTGTCCTCTATCTGTTCTCCCTCTCTCTATCCCTCTCTCTCTATCCCCCTCTCTCTGTACCCCCTCTCTCTGTCACCTTCTCTCTTTCACCTTCTCTCTGTCCCCTTCTCTCTGTTCCCCTCTCTGTTCCCCTCCTCTCTTTATCCCCCCTCTCTCTCTGTTCCCCTCTCTGAACCCCTCTCTCTGTCCCCCTCTCTCTGTCCCCCCTCTCTGTCCCTCTCTCTCTGTCCCCCACTCTCTGTCCCCTCTCTCTGTCCCCCTCTCTATGTCACTTCTCTCTCACTGTCCCCCACTCTCTCTGCCCCCCTCTCTCTGTCCGCCCTCTCTCTGTCCCACCTCTCTCTGTCCCCCTTCTCACTGTCCCCCATCTCTCTCTCTCCTCCGTCTCTGTCCAAGCTCTCTCTGTCCCCTCTCTGTCGGCCTTCTCTCTGTCCCCCCTTTCTCTGTCCCCCTCCCTCTGTCCCCCCTCTCGCCGTCTCCCAACCTCTGTCCCCCTCACTCTGTCGCCCTCTCTCTGTTCCCCTCTCTCTGTCCCCCTTCTTTCTTGCCCCGTCTCTCTCTCTCCTCCCTCGTCATGTCACCCTCTCTCTGTTCCCCTCTCATTATCCCCCTCCCTCTATGCCCACTCTCTCTGTTCCCTTCTCTCTGTACTCCCGCTCTCTGTCCCCCTCTCTCTGTTCCCCTCTCTCTGTCCCCCCTCTGTCACTCTCAGTCTGCCCCCCCTCTCTGCCCCTCAATCTGTCCCACCTTTCTGTCCCACTCTCTCTGTCCCCCTCTCTCTCTGTCCTGCTCTCTCAGTCCGCCCTCTCTCTGTTCCCCTCACTCTATCCCCGTATCTCTGTCCCGCTCTCTCTGTCCCCCCTCTCTCTGTCACTCTCACTCTGTCGCCCCTCGCTCTGCCCCTTACTCTGTCCCACCTTTCTGTCCCCCTCTCTCTGACCCCCCTCTCTCTGCCCCTCCTCTCTTTCTGTCCCCTTCTCTCTGTCCGCCCTCTCTCTGTCCCATTATCTGTTCCCCTCACTCTATCCCCGTATCTCTGTCCTGCTCTCTCTGTCCCCACTCTCTCTGTTCCCCTCTTTCTGTCCCCCTTCTTTCTGTCGCCCGTCTCTCTCTCTCCCCCTCCATGTCCCCCCTCTCTCTGTTCCCCTCTCATTATCCCCCTCCCTCTGATCACACTTTCTCTGTTCCCTTCCCTCTGTACTCCTGCTCTCTGTCCCCCCTCTCTGTCCCCCTCTCTCTGCCCCCCTCTCTCTGTCCCCCTCCCTCTGTACCCCTCACTGTGTTGTCCTCTCTCTGCCCCCTCTCTCTGTGCCCCTCTCTCTGTTCGCCACTCTCTGTACCCCCTCTCTATGTCCCCCCTTTCACTGTCCCCCCTCTGTGCCCCCCTCTCTCTGTCCCCCCTCTCTCTGTCGCCCCTCTCTCTATCCCCCTCCCTCTGTCCCCCTCACTCTGTCGTCCTCTCTCTGTCCCCCTCCCTCTGTAACCCCTCCCTCTGTCTCCCCCTCTGTTCCCCTTTCTCTGTTCCCCTCTCTCTATTCCCTCTCTCTCTGTTCGCCTCTCTCTGTCCCCCTTCCGTTCCCCTTTCCCTGTTCCCCTCTCTCTATCCCCCCTCTCTCTGTTCCTATGTCTCTGTCCCCCTCTCTCTGTCCCCCATCTCACTGTCCCCCTCCCTCTGTACCTCCTCTCTCCGTGCCCCACCCTATGTTCCCCTCACTCTGTCGCCCTCTCGCTGTCCCTCTCTCTCTGCCCCCCCTCTCTGTCCCCTTATCTCTGTTCCCCTCACTCTATCTCCGTATTCTGTCCTGCTCTCTCTCTTCTCCTCTCTCTGCCCCCCCTCTCACTGTCCCCCGTCTCTCTGTGCTCCCTCTCTCTGTCGCCCTCTCTCTGTCACCCCTTTCTCTGTCCTACTCCCTCTGTATCCCCTCTCTCCATCCCCCACCCTCGGTTCCCCTCACTCTGTCGCCCTCTCTCTATTCGCCTCTCTCTGTCCCCCCTCTCTCTGCCCCCGTCTCTCTGTCCCCCTTCTCTCTGTCCCCCGTCTCTCTGTCCACCCACTCTCTGTCCCCTCTCTGTCCCCCTCTGTCTGCCCCCCTTCTCACTGTCCCCCGTCTCTTTGTACCCCGTCTCTCTGTCGCCCTCTCTCTGTCCCCCCTTTTTCTGTCCCCCACCCTCTGTTCACCTCACTCTGTCGCCCACTCTCTGTCCCTCTCTCTCTGTCCCCCACTCTCCTTGCGCTTCTTCTGTCTCCCCCCTGCCCCCTTTCTCTGTCACCCCTCTCTCTAACCCACTCTCTCTGTGCCCCTCCTCTCTGACCCCGTCTCTCTCTCTCTCCCCTCTCCATGTACCCGCTCTCTCTGTTCCCCTCTTTTTATCCCCCTCTCTCTGTCCATCCTCTGTCTATCCCCATCCCTCTGTCCCCCTCTCTCTGTCCCCCTCACTCTGTCCCCCTCTCTCTGTCCCCCCTCTCTCTGTCATCTTCACTCTATCCCCCTCTCTCTGTCCCCCTCACTCTGTCCACCCTCTCTCTGTTCCCCCTCTCTGTCCCCCTCTCTCTGTCACTCTCACTCTGTCCCCCTCTCTCTGTTACTCTCACTCTGACACCATCCCTCTGTCCCCCTCTCTGTCACTCTCACTCTGTCCCCCCTCTCTCTGCCCCTCACTATGTCCCACCTTTCTGTCCCTCCTCTCTCTGTCCCACCTTTCTGTCCCTCCTCTCTCGCTGTTCCCCTCTCTCTGTTTCCCTCTCTGTCACCCTCACTATGTCCCCCACACTCTCTGTTCGCCCACCTCTCTGCCCCCTGTCCCCACGTCTCTCTGTCCACTTAAGTCTGTCCTCTTCTCTCTGTCTCTCATCTCTCTGTTCCCCCCAATCTCTGCCCCCTCTTTCTGTCACCCTGTTGCTCTGTTCATGCTCCCCGTCCCCCTGTCTTCTGTCCCCCTCGCTCTGTCCCCCTGTCTGCCACCATCTCTCGGTCCCCTCTCTCTGTCCCTCCTCTCTCTCTGTCCCTCCACTCTCTCTGTCCGCCCTCTCTCAGTCCGCCACTCTCTGTCATCCCTCTCTCTGTCTCCTTCTCTCTGTTCCCTTTTCTCTGTTCCCCTCTCTCTGTCCCCCTCTCTCTGTCATCCCTCTCTCTCTCCCCTTCTCACTGTCCCTCCTCTCTCTGTCCGCCCTCTCTCTGTCTCCCCTCTCTGTCCCTCTGTCTCTTTTTTCCTTCTTTCTGTTGACCACACTCAGTCCCCTCCTCTGTCCCCACGTCACTCTGTTCCCCTAAGTCTGTCCTCCTCTCCCTGTCACCCCCGTCTCTGTCGCCCCCTCTCACTGCTTTCTCTCTCTGTCTCCCCTCGCTCTGTCCACCCTGTTTTTACCCCCACTCACTGCCCCCCTCTCTGTCCCCTTCCCTCTGTTCCCTTTTCTCTGTCCCCGTCTCTCTGTTCCCCTCTCTGTGTCCCCCCCTCTCTTTATCCCCCTCTCTCTCTGTCCCACTCTCTGAACCCCTCTCTCAGTTCCTCTCTCTCTGTACCCTCTATTCGTCCCCCTCTCTCGTTCCACCCTCTCTGTCCCCTCTCTCTGTCCCCTCTCTTCGTGCCCCTCTCTCTGTCCATCCTCACTCTGTCCCCCTCTGTCTGTTCCCCCTCTGTCTATCCCTCTCTCTCTATCCCCCTCTCTCTATCCCCGTATCTCTCTGTTCCCATCTCTCTGTCACCCGCCTCTCTGTCCCCCTTCTCTCTGCCACCTCTCTCTGTCCCACCCTCGCTCTGTTCACGCTCCCTGTTCCCCTGTCTTATGACGCCCTCGCTCTGTCCCCCTGTCTGTACTCCTCTCTCTGTCCCCCTCTCTCTGTCGCTTCTCTCTCTCTGTCCCCCACTCCCTCTGTCCCCCTCTCTCTTTCACCTTCTCTCTGTCCCATTCCCTCTGTTCCCTTTTCTCTGTTCCCTTCTCTCTGTTCCCCTCTCTGTTCCCCTCCTCTCTGTATCCCCCCTCTCTCTCTGTTCCCCTCTCTGAACCCCTCTCTCTGTCCCTCCTCTCTCTGTCCCCCCTCTCTCTGACCCCCTCTCTCTGTCCCCCACTCTCTGTCCCCTCTCTCTGTCCCCCTCTCTTTTGTCGCTTCTCTCTCACTGTCCCCCACTCTCTCTGTCCCCCTCTCTCTGTCCGCCCTCTCTCTATCCCCTTCTCTCTGTTCCCCTCACTCTATCCCCCTCTCTCTGTCCCCCCTCTCTCTGTCCCCTTCTCTCTGTTCCTCCTACTCTATCCACCTATCTCTGTTCTGCTCTCTCTTTTCCCACCTCTATATTCCCCTCTGTCTGTCCCACCATCGCTCTGTCCACCCTCACTCTGTCCCCCTCTCTGCCTCCCTCTCTCTGCCCACCTCTCTCTGTCCCCTCCCTCTGTCCCCCTCACTCTGTCGTACCCTCTCTGACCCTCTCTTTGTCCCCCCTCTCTGTCCTTCCTCACTCTGTCCTCTGTCTGTTCTCCCTCTCTCTATCCCTCTCTCTCTATCCCCCTCTCTCTATCCCCGTATCTCTCTGTTCCCATCTCTCTGTCACCCGCCTCTCTGCCCCCCCTCTCTCTGCCACCTCTCTCTGTCCCACCCTCGCTCTGTACACGCTCCCTGTTCCCTTGTCTTATGACCCCCTCGCTCTGTCCCCCTGTCTGTACCCCTCGCTCTGTCCCCATCTCTCTGTCCCTTCTCTCTCTCTGTCCCCCACTCTCTCTGGCCCCTCTCTCTGGCCGCCCTCTCTCTATCCCCTTCTCTCTGTTCCCTTCCCTCTGTTCCCTTTTCTCTGTTCCCTTCTCTCTGTTCCCCTCTCTGTTCCCCTCCTCTCTTTATCCCCCCTCTCTCTGTTCCCCTCTCTGAACCCCTCTCTCTGTCCCCCCCTCTCTGTACCCCACTCTCTGTCCCCTCTCTCTGTCCGCCTCTCTATGTCGCTTCTCTCTCACTGTCCCCCACTCTCTCCGTCCCCCTCTCTCTGTCCGCCCTCTCTCTATTCCTTTCTCTCTGTTCCCCTTACTCTATCCACGTATCTCTGTCCTGCTCTCTCTGTTCCCTTCTCTATGTTCCCCTCTGTCTGTCCCACCATCGCTCTGTCCACCCTCACTCTGCCCCCCACTCTCTGCCTCCCTCTCTCTGTCCCCCTCTCTCTGTCCCCCTACCTCTGTCCCCCTCAATCTGTCGTCCCCTCTCTGTCCCCTATCTCTGTGCCCCTCTCTCTGTTCCCCTCTCTCTATCCCCTCTCTCTCTGTCCCCACTCTCTCTGTCCCACCTCTCTCTGTCCCCCTTCTCACTGTCCCCCATCTCTCTCTCTCCTCCGTCTCTCTGTCCAAGCTCTCTCTGTCCCCTCTCTGTCGGCCTTCTCTCTGTTCCCCCTTTCTCTGTCCCCCTCCCTCTGTCCCCCCTCTCTCCGTCTCCCAACCTCTGTCCCACTCACTCTGTCGCCCTCTCTCTGTTCCCCCTCTCTCTGTCCCCCTTCTTTCTTTCCCCGTCTCTCTCTCTCCTCCCTCGTCATGTCCCCCTCTCTCTGTTCCCCTCTCATTATCCCCCTCCCTCTATGCCCACTCTCTCTGTTCCCTTCTCTCTGTACTCCCGCTCTCTGTCCCCCTCTCTCTGTTCCCCTCTCTCTGTCCCCCCTCTGTGACTCTCAATCTGTCCCCCTCTCTCTGCCCCTCAATCTGTCCCACCTTTATGTCCCACTCTCTCTGTCCCCCTCTCTCTCTGTCCTGCACTCTCAGTCCGCTCTCTCTCTGTCCCATTATCTCTGTTCCCCTCACTCTATCCCCGTATCTCTGTCCCGCTCTCTCTGTCCCCCCTCTCTCTGTCACTCTCACTCTGTCGCCCCTCGCTCTGCCCCTTACTCTGTCCCACCTTTCTGTCCCCCCCTCTCTGTCCCCCCTCTCTCTGCCCCTCCTCTCTTTCTGTCCCCTTCTCTCTGTCTGCCCTCTCTCTGTCCCATTATATGTCCCCCTCACTCTATCCCCGTATCTCTGTCCTGCTCTCTCTGTCCCCACTCTCTCTGTTCCCCTCTTTCTGTCCCCTTCTTTCTGTCGCCCGTCTCGCTCTCTCCCCCCTCCATGTCCCCCCTCTCTCTGTTCCCCTCTCATTATCCCCTCCCTCTGATCCCACTCTCTCTGTTCCCTTCCCTCTGTACTCCTGCTCTCTGTCCCCCTCTCTCTGTTCCCCTCTCTTTGTCCCCCTCTCTCTGTCTCCTTCTCTCTGTCCCCCACGCTCTGTCCCCTTCTCTCGGTCCGCCCTCTCTCTGTCCCATTATCTGTTCCCCTCACTCTAACCCCGTATCTCTGTCCTGCTCTCTCTGTCCCCACTCTCTCTGTTCCCCTCTTTCTGTCCCCCTTCTTTCTGTCGCCCGTCTCTCTCTCTCTCCCCCCTCCATGTCCCCCCTCTCTCTGTTCCCCTCTCATTATCCCACTCTCTCTGTTCCCTTCCCTCTGTACTCCTGCTCTCTGTCCCCCTCTCTCTGTTCCCCTCTCTTTGTCCCCCTCTCTCTGTCACCCTCTCTCTGTCCCTCCTCTCTCTCTCTGTCCCCCTCTCTCTGTCCGCCCTCTCTCTATCCCATTATCTCTGTTCCCCTCACTCTATCCCCTTATCTCTGTCACCCTCTCACTGTCCCCCCTCTCTCTGTTCCCCTCTCTCTGTCCCACTCTCTCTGTCCCCCTCTTTCTGTCCCCCGTTCTCTGTCCCCCTCTCTCTGTCCCCCTCTCTCTGTCGCCCTCTCTCTGTACCCTTGTCTTCTGTCTCCCCGTCTTCTGTCCCCCCTCGCTCTGTCCCCCTGTCTGTTCCCCTCTCTCTGTCTCCTTCTCTCTGTCCCCCACTCTCTGTTCCCCTCTTTCTGTTCCCCACTCTCTGTACCCCTTTCCCTGTCCCCCTCTATCTGTTCCTCGTCTCTCTGTACTCCTCCCTCTGACCCCTATCTCTGTCCCCTATCACTGTCGCCCTCGCTCGGTCCCTCTCTCTCTGTTTTCCCTCAGTCTGTCGCCCTCTCTTTGTCCCCCTCTCTCTGTTCCTTTCTCGCTGTCTCCTTCTCTCTGTTCCCTTCTCTCTGTCATCGTTTTCTCTGACCTCCTCTCTCTCTGACACCCTCTCTCTGTCGCCCTCTCCGTGCCCCTCTCACAGTTCCCCTCTCTCTGTCCCCTTTCTTTGCCCCCCTGTCCCTGCCCATCCCCTCTCTGTCCCCCTATCTCTGTCCCCTCTCTTTATCCCCGTCTCTCGGTCCCTCCTCTCTCTATCCCTCTCTTTTTTCCCTCTCTCTGTTCCCCTCTCTCTGTCACCCACACTCTGTCACCCACTCTGTCCCCACCTCTCTGTCCACCCTCTGTCCCCACGTTACTCTGTCCCCCAAGTCTGTACTCCTCTCTTTGTCACCCGTCTCTCTCTACTTCCCTCGCTCTGTCCCCCCTCTCTCTGTTCCCCTCTCTCTGTCCCCTCTCTCTGTCCCGCTCTCTCTGTTCCCCTCTCTCTGGCTCCTTCTCTCTGTTCCCCTCTCTGGCCCATCCCTCTTTCTGTCCCCTTCTCTCTGTTCCTCTCACTCTATCCCCGTATTTCTGTCCCGCTCTGTTTCCCCTCTATCTGTCCCCCTCTCTCTGTCCCCATCTCTTTGTACATCTCTCTCTGTCCCCCCTTTCTCTGTCCCCCTCTCTCTGCCCACCTTTCTCTGTACCCCTCTCTCTGTCCCTATCCCTCTGTCCCCCTCCCTCTGACCCCCTCAATCTGTCCCCCCTCTCTCTGTCCCCCTCTCTCTGTCCCCCTCCCTCTGAGCACTATCTCTGTCCCCCTATCTCTGTCCCCCTCTCCGTACCCCTCTCACAGTTCCCCTCTCTCTGTCCCCTCTCTTTGCCCCCCTGTCTCTGTCCCTCCTCTCTCTGTCCCCCTCTCTCTGTCCCCTGTCTGTTCCCCTTCTCTCTGTCTCCTTCTCTCTGTCCCCCACTCTCTGCACCCCTCTCTCTGTTCCTCCTCTCTCTGTCCTTCTCCCTTTGAACCCTATCTCTGTCCCCTATCACTGTCCCCCTCTCTCGGTCCCTCCTCTCTCTGTTTTCCCTCAGTCTGTCCCCATCTCTTTGTCCCCCTCTCTCTGTTCCCTTCTCTCTGTCCCCTTCTCTCTGTTTCCTTCTCTCTGTCATCGTTTTCTCTGACCTCATCTCTCTCTGAACCCCTTTCTCTGTCCCCCTCTCCGTACCCCTATCACAGTTCCCCTCTCTCTGTCCCCTCTCTTTGACCCCCTGTCTCTGTCCATCCCCTCTCTCTGTCCTCCTCCTCTGTCCCCCTCTCTCACTCCCCCTCTCGATCCCTCTGTCTCTTTTTTCCCTCTCTCTGTTCCCCTCTCTCTGTCACCCACACTCTGTCACCCACTCTGTCCGCACCTCTCTGTCCCCCATCTGTCCCCATGTCACTCTGTCCCCCAAGTCTGTCCTCCTGTCTTTGTCACCCGCCTCTCTCTGCTTCCCTCTCTCTGTCCCACCCTCGCTCTGTCCACCCTCCCTGTCCCCCTGTCTTCTTTCTCCACTCACTCTATCCCCCCTGTCTGTCCCCCTCTCTCTGTCCCCCTCTCTCTGTTCCCCTCTCTCTTTCCCCCCTCTCTCTGTCCCCTCTCTCTGTCCCGCGCTCTCTGTTCCCCTCTCTCTGTCCCCTTCTTTCTGTTCCTCTCACTCTATCCCCGCATATCTGTCCCGCTCTATCTCTCCCCCTCTCTGTCACACCCTCTATCTGTCCCCCTTTCTCTCTGTCCCCTCTCTTTGTCCCCATCTCTCTGTCCGTCCTCACTCTGTCCCCTCTGTCTGTTCCCCTTCTCTCTATCCGTCTCTCTGAACACCTCTCTCTGTCCCCCTCTCCGTGCCCCTCTCACAGTTCCCCTCTCTCTGTCCCCTCTCTTTGCCCCCCTGTTTCTGTCCATCCCCTCGCTTTCTCCCTATCTCTGTCCCCCATCTTTATCCCCCTCTCTCGGTACCTCCTCTCTCTGTCCCCCTCTCTCTGTTCCCCTCTCTCTGTCACCCACACTCTGTCACCCACTCTGTCTCCACCTCTCTGTCCCCCCTCTGTCCCCACGTCACTCTGTCCCCCAAGTCTGTCCTCCTCTCTTTGTCACCCTCCTCTCTCTGCTTCCCTCTCTCTGTCCCACCCTCGCTCTGTCCACCCTCCCTGTCCCCCTGTCTTCTGCCTCCCCTCACTCTGTCCCCCCTGTCTGTCCCCCTCTCTCTGTCCCCCTCCCTCTGACCCCTATCTCTGTCCCCCTATCTCTGTCCTCCTTTCTCTGTCCCCCTCTCTCTATACCCCTCACTCTGTCCCCACTCTCTTTCTCCCTCTCCACGTCCCCCTTCTCTCTGATCTTTATCTCTCTGTTCCCCCCTCTCTTTATCCCAACCTCTCTGCTCCCCTCTCTCTGTTCCCCTCTCTCTGTCCCCCCTCTCTCTTTCTCCCTCTCTCTGCCCCCCTTCTCTCTGTCCCCCTCTCTTTATCCCCCTCTCTCTGTCCCCACTCTCTCTGTTCCCCTCTCTCTGTCCCCCCGTCTCCCTCTCTCTGCCCCCTTCTCTCTGTCCCCCCTCTCTTTATCCCCCTCTCTCTGTCCCCACTCTCTCTGTTCCCCTCTCTCTGTCCCCCCTCTCTCTGTCTCCCTCTCTCTGTTCCCCTTCTCTCTATTCCCTTCTCTCTGTACCCCTCTCTCTGTTTCGCTCTCTCTATCCCCTTCTCTCTGTTCCCCTTCTCTCTGTTCCTCTCTCTCTGTCTCCCATCTCTCTGCCGTCCATCTCTCTGTCCCCCCTCTCTTTATCCCCCTCTCACTGTCCCCTCTCTTTGTCCATCCTCGGTCTGTCTTCCACTCTCTGTCCCCTTTCTCTCTGTTCCCCCCCCTCTCTGTTCCCTTCTCTCTGTTCTCCTCTGTGTGACCCTCACTCTGTCTCCCACTCTCTCTGTCCCCCAACTCTCTGTCCCCCACTCTGTCCACATGTCTCTGTCCCCACGTCTCTGTTCCCCTAATTCTGTCCTGCTCTGTCTGTCCCCCCTCTCTGTCCCCCTCTCTCTGTCCGCCTCCCTCTTTCCCCCTCTCTCTGTCCCCCCCTCTCAGTCTCACTCTTTCTTCCCCCCTCTCTCTGTCCCCCCTGACTGTCCCCCACTCTTTCTGTCCCCCCACTCTCTGTCCCCCTCTCCACATACCCCTCTCTCTGTCCCTCTCTCTCTGTTTCCATCTGTCTGTCCCCCTCTCTCTTTTCCCCCTCTCTCTATCCCACATTTCTCTTTGACCCTCTCTCTGTCGCCTCCCTCTGTCCCCCTCTCTCTATCCCTCTCTCTCTGACCCGCTCTCTCTGTCCCCCCTCTCTCTCTTCCCCCCACTCTGTGCCGCCTCTCTCTGCCCCCCTCTCTCTGTCCCCCCTCTCTCTGTCCCCCCGCTCTCTCTCCCCCTCTCCGCATCCCCCTCTCTCTGTCCCTCTCTCTGTGTTTCCCTCTGTCTGGCCCCTTCTCTCTGTCACCCCTCTCTCTGTCACCCCTCTCTTTGTCCCCCTCTCTCAGTCCCCCTCCCTCTGTCCCCCTCTCTCTCCGTTTCCCCTCTCTCTGTTCCCCCTCTCTCTGATCCCCGTCTCTCTATCCCCCTCACTCTGTCACTCCTCTCTCTGACCCCCTCTGTCGGTCCCCACCTCTCTCTGTCCCTCTCGCTCTGTCCCCCTCTCCACGTTCCCCTTCTCTCTGACCGCTCTCTCTGTTTACCTCTGTCTGCCCCTTCTCTCTGTTCCCCTCACTCTATCCCCATCTCTTTGTCCCCTTTTCTCTGTCCCCTTCTCTCTGCTCCCTTCTCTCTGTTTCCTTTTCTCTGTTCCCCTCTCTCTGTACCCCTCTCACAGTTCCCCTCTCTCTGTTCCCTCTCTTTGCCCCCCTGTTTCTGTCCATCCTCTCTCTATCCCCCCCATCTGTCCCCCCTCTCTCAGTCACCCAAACTCTGTCCTCCCTCTGTTCCCATGTCTCTCTGTCCCCCTAAGTCTGTCCTCCTGTCTCTGTTACACCCCTCTCTGTCCCCCTCTCTGTCCCCCCTCTCTCTGTCCCACCCTCGCTCTGTCCACCCTCCCTGCCCCTCTGTCTTCTGTCTCCCCTCGCTCTGTCCCACCTGTTTGTCCCCATTCTCTCTGTCCCCCTCTCTCGGTCCCTCCTCTATCTCTGCCTCCCTCTCTCTGTCATCCCTCTCTCTGTCCCCTTTTCTCTGTTCCCCCACTCTATCCCCATATCTCTGTCCCACTCTCTCTGCACCCCCTCTCTCTGTACCCCTATCTCTGTTATCCCCTCTCTGTCCCCCTGTCTCTGTCCCCTCGTCTCTGTCCCCAAACTTCCTATTCCCCTCTCTCTGTCCTATCTCTTTGTCCCCCTCTCTCTCTCCCCTCTCTCTCTCTTTCCCCTCTCTCTGTCTCCCTGTCTCTGTCCCCCTCTCTCTGTCCCCTCTCTTTCCGTCCCCCACTCTCGCTGTCCTCCAGCTCTCTGTCCCCCACTCTGTCCCCACGTCTATGTCCCCACGTCTCTGTCCCCCTAAGCCTGTCCTCCTCTCTCTGTCACCCCTCTCTGTCCTGCCTCTCTCTGCCACTCTCTCTGTCCCACCATCACTCTGTCCATCCTCCCTGTCCCCATGTCTTCTTTTCCCCCAGTCTGCCCCCCTCTCTCTCTGTCCCCCTCACACTGTCCCCCTCTCTCTGTCTCCTTCTCTCTGTCCCCCTCTCTCAGTCCCCCTCCTCCTGACACCTCCATCTGTCCCCCTCTCTCTGTCCCCTCACTCTGTCCCGCTCTACACGTCCCACCTCTCTGCCCCCTCTCTCTGTTTCACTCTGTCTGTCCCCTTCTCCTGACTCTATCCCCGTTTCTTTGCCCCCTCTCTCTGTGCCATTCTCTCTGTTCCCGTATCTCTGTCCCACTCTCGCTGTCCACTTCCCTCTGTCCCCATCTCTCTGTCCACTCCCTATGACCCCTATCTCTGTCCCCATATCTCTGTTCCCCTTGCTCTGTTCCCCTCTCTCTGTCCCCTCTCTTTGTCCCCCCTGTCTCTGTTCCCCGTCTCTATCCCCAAACTCCCTGTTCTCCTCTCTATGTCCCCCTCTATCTGTCCCCCTCTCTCTGTCCCCACTCTCTCTGTTCCCCTCTCTCTGTACCCCCGCTCTCTGTTCTCCTCTCTCTGCTCCCTCTCTCTGATGCCTCTCTTTATACCCCGCTCTCTGTCCCCCTCTCTTTATCCCCCTCTCTCTGTCCCCTCTCTCTATCCCCCTTCTCTCTGTCCCCCCTCTCTGCCCTTCTCTCTGTTCCATCCTCGCTCTGTCCACCCTCCTGTCCCCCTGTCTTCTGTCCACCCTCTCTCTGTCTCCCCTGTCTGTCCCACTTTCTATGTCCCACCATTCCCTCTGCCCCCTCTCTCTGTCCCTCCTCTCTCTGTTCCTCTCACTCTATCCCCGTATCTCTGTCCCGATCTGTCTGTTCCCGTCTCTCTGTCCCCCTTTCTCTGTCTCCCCTCTCTCTGCCCCGCTCCGTCTGTCCACCTCCCTCTGTCCCACTCTCACTGTCCCCCTCTCTCTGCCTCCCTCTCTCTGTCCGCCCTCTCTCTGTCTCCTTCTCTCTGTTCCTCTCACTCTATCCCCGTATCTCTGTCCCGCTCTCTCTGTTCCCCTCTCTCTGTTCCCCTCTTTCTGACCCCACTCTCTCTGTCCCCCTCCCTCTGTCCCCCTCCCTCTGTCCCCTTCCCTCTGTCCCCCTCTATATGTCCCCCTCTCTCTGTCCCCTCCCTCAGTCCCCCTTTCTCTGTCCCCCTCTCTCTGTCCCCCTTCCCTCTGTCCCCCTCTATCTGTCCCCCTCTCTCTGTCCCCTCTCTCTGTCCCCCTTCCCTCTTTCCCCCTTTCTCTGTCCCCTCCCTCTGTCCCTCTTTCTCTGTCCCCCTCTATATGTCCCCCTCTCTCTGTCCCCTCCCTCAGTCCCCCTTTCTCTGTCCCCCTCTCTCTGTCCCCCTTCCCTCTGTCCCCTTTCTCTGTCCCCCTTTCTCGGCCCGCTCTCTTTGTCTCCCTTCCCTCTGTCCCCTTCCCTCTGTTCCCCTCCGTCTGTCCCCCTCTCTCTGTCGCACTCTCTCTGTCCCCCTCTCTCTGTCCCCCCTCTCTCTGTCCCCAATCTCTCTGTCCCCCTCTCTCTGTCCCCCTCTCTCTATGCCCCTCTCTCTGTTCCGCTCTATGTCTGCCCTCTCTCTGTCCCCCTCTCCACGTCCACCCTCTCTCTTCCCCCTCGCTCTGTCCACCTTCACTCAATTCCCCTCTCTCTGTACACCCCCTCTGTCCCCCTCTATCTGTCCCCCTCTCTCTGTCCCCTCTCTCTGTCCCCCTTCCTTCTGTCCCCCTTTCTCTGTCCCCTCCCTCTGTCCCTCTTTCTCTGTCCCCCTCTCTCTGTCCCCCTCCCTCTGTCCCCTTCCCTCTGTCCCCCTTTCTCTGTCCCCCTCTCTCTGTCACCACTCTCTCTGTCTCCCCTTCTCTCTGTCCCCCTCCCTCTATCCCCTTATCTCTGTCCCCATATCTCTGTCCCCCTTCCTCTGTACCCCTCTCTCTGTCCCCCTCCCTCTATCCCCTTATCTCTGTCCCCAACTCTCTGTCCCCCTCCCTCTGTCCCCCTCTCTCTGTTCCTCTCCATCTGTCCCCCTCTCTCTGTCCGCCCTCTCTCTGTCTCTCTCTCTCTCTGTCCCCCTCACTCTGTGCCCCCACTCTCTGTCCCCCTCTCCACGGCTCCCCTCTCTCTGTCCTCCTCTCTCTTGTTTCCCTCTGCCTGTCCCCTTCTCTCTTTCCCCCTCTCTCTTTCCCCCTCTCTCTTTCCCCCTCTCTCTGTCCCCCTCTCTTTGTTCCCCTCACTCTGTGCCCCCTCTCTCTGTCCCCCACACCAACTCCCCCCTCTCTCTGGACCCCTCTCTCTGTCCACCCTCGCTCCGATCCCTGTCTGCCCCCTCTCTCTGTCGACCTCTCTCTGTCCCTCCATTCTCTCTGTTCCTCTCACTCTATCCCCGTATCTCTGTCCCGCTCTCACTCTTCCCCTCTCTCTGTCTCCTTCCCTCTGTTCCCCCCTCTGTCCCCGTCTCTCTGTTCCCCCCTCTCTGCTTCCCTCTCTCTGTCACCACTCTCTCTGTCCCCTTTCTCTGTCCCCCTTTCTCTGCCCGCTCTCTTTGTCTCCCTTCCCTCTGTCCCCTTCCCTCTGTTCCCCTCCGTCTGTCCCCCTCTCTCTGTCGCATTCTCTCTGTCCCCCTCTCTCTGTCCCCCCTCTCTCTGTCCCCAATCTCTCTGTCCCCCTCTCTCTGTCCCCCTCTCTCTATGCCCCTCTCTCTGTTCCGCTCTATGTCTGCCCTCTCTCTGTCCCCCTCTCCACGTCCACCCTCTCTCTTCCCCCTCGCTCTGTCCACCTTCACTCAATTCCCCTCTCTCTGTACACCCACTCTGTCCCCCTCTATTTGTCCCCCTCTCTCTGTGCCCCTCTCTCTGTCCCCCTCTCTCTGTTCCCCTCTCTCGACCCCTCTCTCAGTTCCGCTCTCTCTTTCCCCCCACTTTCTGTCCCCCTCTCTCTGTCCCCCTCTCTCTCTCCCCCTCTCTCTGTTCCCCTCTCTCGACCCCTCTCTCTGTTCCGCTCTCTCTGTCCCCCCACTCTCTGTCCCCCTCTCTCTGTCCCCTTCTCTTTGTCCCCTTCTCGTTCTCCCATCTCTCACCCGCCCCTCCCTCCCCCTCTCTCTCGCCCTCCCTACCCTCCCTCACCTCTCTCTCGCACTCTCCATCCATCTTGCCTTCCCCTCCCTCTCCCCCTCTGTCACTCTCACCCTCTCTTGTCCCCTCACTCGCTCTCCCCCTCTCTGCCATCCACTCTCTCACCCTCTCCCACCCTCCCGGCCTCCCCTCCCTCCTTCCCCTCTCCTACGGTCCCCTCCCCTTCCTCTCCCCCTCTCTCGCCCTCCCCATCCTCCCTCACCTCTATCCATCTTGCCTTTCCCTCCCTCTCCCCCTCCCTTGCCCTCGCCCGCTGTTGCCCCCACTCGTGCTCCACTTCTCTCCCATCGGCTCACTCACCCTCTCCCTTCCTCTGGCCTTCCTCTTCCTCCCTCCCCTCTCTCTCCCTCTCCCTCCCTCTCTGCCTCCCCATCTCCTTCCCCTCTCTCACCCTCCCCTCCCCCCCTCCCTCCCGTCTCTCGCCCTCCACTCTAGCCCTCTCCATTCCTCTCGCCCTCTCTTCCCTCCCCTCTCTCACCCTCCCCTTCACCCCTCTCCTCTTTCACCCTCTCCTTCCCTCCCTTCCCTCTCACTCCCTCTCCCTCCTTCAAGCCCTCCCCTCTCTCGCCCTCCCCTCTATCGCCCTCCCCTCTCTCGCCCTCCCCTCCCTTCCTCCCCTCTCTCGCCCTCCTCTCTCACCCTCTCCATTCTTCTCGCCCTCCCTTCCCTCCCCTCTCTTGCTCTCCCCTGCCTCCCTCCTCTCTCTTGCCCTCCCCTCTCTTGCACTCCTATCTCTCGCCCTTAATTCCCTCCCCTCTCTTGTCCTCTTCTCTCTCACCCTCACCCGACTCTACCCTCCCCTCCCTCCCTACCCTGTCGCGCCCTCCCCTCCGTACCTCCCCTGTCTCGCCCCCTCCCTCCCTCTCGGCCTCTCCTTCCCTCTCGCCCTCCCCTTTCTCGCCCTCCCACCTCTCACACCCCCTCTCTCACCCTCACCCCTCTCTCACCCTCCACTCCCTCCCTTCCCTCTCATGCCCTCACCCTCCCTCACGCCCTCCCCCCTCCTTCCCCTCTCTCGCCCACACCCTCTCTCACCCTATCCTCTCTCGCCCTCTCCCTTTCTCGCACCCTCCCCTCCCCTCTCTCACCCTCCTCTCTCTCCCTCCCCTCTCTCGTCCTACTCTCTCTCCCTCCCCTTTCTCACGCCCTCCCCTCTCTCGCCAACCCCTCCCTCCCCTCTTTCGCCATCGCCTCTCTCACCATCCCTTCTCTCACCCTCCCCCTCTCTCGCGCTCCACTATCTCGCCCTCTCCCTCCCTCTCGCCCTCACCCCCCTCTTGCCCACCCTCCCTCTCCTCCCTCTCTCCCCTCCCCTCTTTCACTCTCTCCCTCCCTCTCGCCTTCACCTTCCTCTCCCCTCTCGTGCACTGCGCTCTCTTGCCCTCCTCGTCTCTCACCCTCCCCGTCTCACACCACCCCTTGACTCGACCTCAACCCCGTATCATCCTCCCCTCCCTTCCCTCTCGTCTCTCGGACTCCCCTCTCTTGCCATCTCCTCTATCATCCTCCTCGCTCTCGCCCTCCCCCTCTCACTCCTCCCTCTCCCACTCTCCCTCCCTCTCGTGCTCCTCTCTCTTGCTCTCCACTCCCTCACTCCTCTGTTTCATCCTCCCTCTCGCAACCTCTCCCCTCTCTCTCCCTCCCCTCCCTCCCTCCTATGTCTCGCCCTCCCCAATCTCACTCTATCACTCCCTTGCCCCCTCTCTCTCTTCCCCCTCTCCTTCACTTTCCCTCCATCTTCTCTCACTCTTGACCCCGCTCAATCAGTCTCTCTCTCTCTCTCCCCCACCTTCCTCCGTTTCTCTCTGACTGAATCTCTCTCCCTCCTTCCCTCCCTCCCTCTGTCTCAGACACATTCTGTCTCCCTAGTCCTTCCCTCTCCCTCTGAACCAGAGACTGGTGGGTGCGGGGTTGGTTGGTCGCGAGGCTGCGTGTTGGGGGTGGTGAGATGTGGGACGTAGGAGGAGGGGAAAATGGGGTAGAGATGGAACTGCTGGAGGGAGACAGAGATGGCAGGACAGAGAGAGTGAGGGTGATGGGATAGGGCAGGTGGAGAAACCGGGGTTGGGGGGATTGTGTGTGAGGGGGAAACAAGGGAGTGTGAAGAGGAGAGGTGATGAGAGAGAGAGAGAGAGAATTGAGCAGTAAGTGTAGGGGAGAGGTAATGGGGAGGCTGGGTTGGAGTCGGGGGGAACAGAGGGACATAACCCCAGCTCCTGAGCCCAGGGCGCAGTGCCCTGCCCTTCCCTGAGGACCAGGACTTGGTGCTGAGTCTGTCTCTCTCCAGCTCAGCTTCTCCAACACAAAGACACACAACAACATCGGTCCCTCTGCTGCTCGGCACGCTTTCATCAGCATTTTTATTGGTTACAAATGGAAGTAATGGATACAGTCAGTGGGATGGTGTCTTTTCTCACTGGCCCCTGAGTTGTGAGAAACATTGAAATATTTCCCTGTAACCCCCCTGGGGGATAAGGATGGACAAACCAGCGCTCCCCTCAGTCTGTTACCATAGCGACAGGCTGCTCCATCGCTGAAACACTGAACTGAAATGAGAAAATCCCGGATGGTGTGATTAATGAGGGAATTTGATGGATGGATGGATTTGGGTGAAGGGATATTTCAGCACATTCTTCAGCTGCTGCCTGAACTTAGTCTGGGTCACGGCATAAATCGCGGTGTTTGTGCAGCAACTGAGGAGCTGCAGCATGAAGCCCAGTTCCAGCACAAAATAATCGAGATACACAGACTTATACCCAATATGCCACATCCGGCCCCATATAGAATACAGCATGAACGTTGACCATAACAGGATGAAATTGGCAGAGATCACAAACAGTAAAATGATGGATTTTTTTCGATTTCTCATTTCAGTGTCAGACTGAGCGTCCCCATTGGTGTGAACGCGGAGTCTCCTGCGGGCTCTGCTGGTCACTAAAATGTGTCTGATGGTGAGAACATTGAGCAGCAGAATCAGGAGAAATGGGACACACGGAGTTAGAATGTGGTGGAGGAACTCGATTATGCCCCAGACAATGGAAGATTGAACAGCGTCTGTTACATCACAAAACCAGGGCTCGTTCCGCAGCCAATACCGAGCCGTGAGCATAAAATACCAGAAAATGTTCTTTAAACAGCTCAGCACAGTCACTGCTCCCAGAACCACAGCCGCCGTTTTCTCACTGCAATATTTACTTTTCAGCTTCTGGCAACAAATGGCCACAAACCGATCAAAGGTGAAAGTGACGGTGAACCAGACAGAGCAGTCAGTGGCTGCATAAAGCAGGACGGCGTGGATATTACACACGGGGACGGAGTCCCTCAGGAAATAAAACTGTTCCACATAAACCATGGGAATGTGTCTCAGGATCAAGTCGAGGATAATGACCAGGAGATCCGCCGCTGCCATGGCCCCCAGGTAACGTCTGACACATGGAGACAATCCACAATCTTTATAAAGCAGGACGTAGATGGTCACTACGTTAACTGTGAGGAAGGAAAACAAACCCATTATCCATCAGCCTGGGGGCAAAGGGACCCGTTTGATCGGGGACCCAGTGAGATTTTCAAATGTGTCCCTGTATTCAGGGATTTATTAAAATAATTGGAGCTGGAATAACAAATGGGAAGGTCGGAATTACTGACAAAAATATGAGATAAACCACAAGAAACCCTCCCTCCCCAAAAACAGAGACATTTCCATAAGGACAGATGGTTTCTAGAACATTCCCACACACTCGATCACTCGAGAGCAGACACAGGTCACTCCTTCCCAGTTCCTAATACGGAGGGTGGAAACGTTGCTGTCCTGAAGGATTCTCTCCCAGTTTCCTGAAGACAAACGGAGTTTGGGAATTTCGGTATTTTGGTCTAAATTCTGGTCGATCCTGTGTCGTGAAGAAATGTAAACGCTGGGAAAACATAATCCCTCCTTTACCTGCCTGAGGGGCCTTCGGAACAGTGTCTCCTTCTCCCTGGAACGGGATCTCTTCCCTCGGGATCTTATCGTTTGTTCAATTCACTGACGTCCGGCCGTTCACAAACAAACAACGTCAGGGTCAGAACGTTCCGGGGAATGTCAGTTATAGAATGTCAGGGACAGAACGTTCCGGGGAATGTCAGTTATAGAATGTCGGGGACAGAACGTTCCGGGGAGGTCCATGACCTGTCCATCACCTTTCCCCCCAACCACCCCACCACCATGGTGTACTGTGCACAGGCTACATATCTGTCCAGAACTTCACTAACCACATCATTGTATTATCTATAAACCTCAACAGTACAGTCTGACCAGCACAGCGACCTGTGCAGTGATCATCCGTGAATTAATCTGTAACCCAGGAGCAGTTTCCCTCCCAGCATGTAGGACTGTGTACCCCACCCCAGTGCATTGATCTGTAACCCAGGAGCAGTTACCCTTCCAGCATGTAGGACTGTGTATCCCACCCCAGTGCATTAATCTGTAATCCAGGAGCAGTTACCCTCCCAGCATGTAGGAATGTGTACACTACCCCAGTGCATTGATCTGTAACCCAGGAGCAGTTACCCTCCCAGCATGTACGTCTGTGTAGACCACCCCAGTGCATTGATCTGTAACCTAGGAGCAGTTACCCTCCCAGCATGTAGGACTGTGTACACCACCCCAGTGCATTGATCTGTAACGCAGGAGCAGTTACCCTCCCAGCATGTAGGACTGTGTACCCAACCCCAGTTCATTGATCTGTAACCCAGGAGCAGTTACCGTCCCAGATTGTAGGTCTGTATACACCACCCCTGTGCATTGATCTGTAACACTGTGTTAGATCACTGCCCAGTGTGGGGAAACTTGCAGCCCATGCTGGAAATGACACGATGTGTAGCTCCCATCCATTTTCAGCTCCATCTCTCCATTGTGCCATGACAAGAGGGTGCTGTGGGTGTGAACATCACTGCCAGAGAGAGATGGTGGGGAAATCAGTTTAAAAATCACCACATGGGAGGGGTTTGGGGTATAGACCGAGAGGGGGAGACTGAGAGACAGTGTCATGGAAGGATGTGTTCCCAGGTTTCGAAATGCTGAAATGTAGACACTTCGATAGCATCCTGTAGCATGAGCCAGTCTTCCCAGGAAAGATGGGAAAAAGGGACATTGGTATAAGGTGAAATGATGGAGAGTTTTGGATGAATATTTGTTCTACAGCTTTGTAAATGGGATTAGTTTCAACAGAGTCCAATACTCATTGGGCAGATTCTGACAACAATTTCTCTCAGTGCATTGAGTGTGAAAGAGGGATCATCCGCACGTGGCTGTGCTAATTTCCTGGTGCTATCGTATTGAACTCACCTCATTAACTACACACCCCACCCCATGGTGTCCCTCTAATTCAATACCAGCCCGATTCTCCCACCCATAATGGTTGGAAGGACTCAACATCGCCCGGATACACCTGGATATTCCGTGATCCCTGACACTGGTGCCATCTTTAAAAGGCCAATGGGCACACGGTTGAGCTTTCTCAGTTCGGAGCTGCCCTGTACAGTTTACCCTCAGCATGGCAGATAAGGGGCAATTACACCACAATTTGTCAACAGGGGCACGGAGGGCCTGGTGGATGGGCTAGTACAGAGGGGAGCCATTCACGTCCCAGAGGGGGCCACACCACCAGACCCACTCAACATGGTCTCTCACCACCCAGCTCAGTGCAGTATCTGCGGTCTGAAGAAGTGTCCAACAATACAGGACAAGCAACAATAACCTTCCCCGTTCTGTCAGGATAAGGATCACCGTTTTCTCTCTGCTCCTTCACACTCACTGTGTATCTGTTATAGCACGTTCCCCAACACCCCCTCCCGCCACACTCTCTCTCTCTGTCTCCCTCTCTCTCCCTCTCTCTCACTCCCTCCTTCCACTTTACCACTCACACTAATAATAACACTTCATGGATACAACCCTGTGGACTGACTCCATCCGAACCCCTCCTCTTGTCCCCCACATACAACGGCACTAACAGCAGGGCCACACACTCCCATCCTCTATCCTTCCCTTTCCCCCATTACATGAGATACAGCCTGCAGGAGGACAGAAAGGGCCAAGCCGGTGGTGGAGTGCCCAATATCCATTCCCTCGCCCCCTCTCCCCCGCCATGTGGGGAGGACTCTGGTACGACTCTGGAAGCCTCGTGTGGGGATTCTGCAACATCCACATCCCACCGACCGAGTAAGGAACAATGTTCAGTGAAGGGCAACTCTCACTTTAAACCCACTGGCAGCTCCTTTTCCCCCTGGCACAACTTAGAAGCCGTGGCCCTGATGCCATCTCCCTTCTGTGTCGAGCTGGTACAAATGGAATCCCCACGGTCTCGGGGGGCAGGAAGTTGGGCTCGTAACACATCGTCACCACCACTTACCAGGAAGGGAGCACTGAGGGTCCGTCCTTCACCTCCCCCTGTCAACAGCTCAGATACTGAAACTAATCAGTGATAGTTACTGCTCTCTCCACTTGTCCTGACATCTTGAACAATTTGTGCTCATATACACCCAGCACTCTCTGTTCCTGCAGCCCCTTGAAAACGGCACAGCCTGTTTTAAACTGTCTTTCTTTATCTTTCATACCAAAGTGCATCACCTCACACTGCTCTGCATTGATCCCCGTCTACCAGCGTGTCACTGTCCTGTTAGAGTTCCACGCTGTCCTCCATAGACTTTGCAATTCTTGCAGGTTTGGTACCATTTACAAACATTAAGAATGTCATAGTGTCACAGTCCCCATGAAACAACTGAAATCCTGCCCCACACACACGAGTGTGAGCAAGTGAAATACTGATATATTCTCACGGACAGAGTCGAATCATGACATACTGTCAATGGAGCAACATATACTAGGCAGAGTAGATGAAATATTGACAAACCACAGAGCAAGAGAAATCCGGATAGGTTCCACTTATCTATATTCACCAGGGTATAATGGGACGAAAGTGAAAGTGTGTACTGTACCTTTAAGACAGGGTGAATGCTGCTCTGAACTGAGAGCTTACAAGTACCTGTGATATGAGAGGATGGCAGACCCAGAAACAGTATATTGCTGATAGAGCTGGAGTCGGGTTAAAAGCAGTTAAGAGATAGAGGGTCTTTCAGTTCACTTTCAGTGTTAAAAACTACATTGTTGTTTATTTAAACAGTGGAATTTGGGAGTTCTCTGTCACGCATATTTTAACAGCTTACGAGGCGAATTGAGCATTTATTTATGTTTAGTTGAAATTACCAGATGAGCTCAATGTTGTGTCCAAACAATTGCTGTGTGTGTATCTGTGTGTCTCTGTGTGGGGCAGGACTGGCTGTGTCTGTGGTGCTGAAAGTAATGCAATGCCACCCTCTGCTGGCCTCCGCACGCCACTGCACAGACATTGGTAGAGGGTGAAAACCGACAGGGATTCATTCAGAGAGGGGGAGGGAGAGGGCAGCTGCTCACAGCACCATCCAAACTGATGTCTTATCCATGTACTGATCTAAATGTTCTTTAAACGTTGTAACTGTCCCTGTCTTCACCACTTGCTCTGCAAGTTCATTCCACACCCAAGCCAGCTTCTGTCTAAAATAATTACCTCTCGTGAATTTTGTAAATCTTTTTTCCTCGCACGTTTAAATACCCCTCAGTTTTGAATCCCCAAAACTAGGGAAAAGACATCAGGCCTACAGCTTGTCTGTACCCCTCACTATTTTATAAACCTCTGCAAAGTTACCCCTCCATCTCATACTCTCCAGTGAAAACTGTCCCAGCCTATTCAGCCTCTCCTTATAGCTCAATCCCTCCATTCCCAGCATCATCCAGGTTAATCTCTTCTGAACCCTCTCCAGCTTAATAATATCAAAGTGAATAGTCAAGGTATTTTATAAGGGGGTAGTGGAGACCAAAGCTAGACGACATAGTTGTAAGGTAAGAGGGGAAACATTTGAAAGTGACCTAAGGGCAGCTTTTACACCCAGAGTGTGGTGTGCCTATGGAATCAGTGGGCAGGATATCCAGGCAGGATACAGTATTCCAGAAGAGGTCTCACCAATGTCCTGTACAGCCACAACATGACGTCCCAATTCCGATACTCAAAGTTCTGACCATTGAAGACAAGTGTGCTAAACACCTTCTTAACCACATTATCTATATGAGATGCAACTTTTAAATAATTATACCTGCCAAAGGCCCTCAGGTTAATTGTATAAGTCCTACTCTTGTTGGATTTACCAAATCCAATACCTCCCATTAATCCAAACTTAAATCCATCTGCCACACCTCGGCCAGTGAGTAATGTTGCCACCTCCTCACCTTCTCTGTTCAATTTTAAAATGCCCACCCATCTCCGGGAGGCCTGCACACTCCGTCCTTGATTTTCACAAAGACCCTGAGCTTGGTTTGCCTTGTGTGGTGAGAGGGAGGAGGGACGGATTGCAGACACAGTCAGTGGGAAGAGAGGCTGGCCAATAATCAGCGGTTTTAGGCGGAGGGCAGACACACGGGAGAGTTGGGTTCTACTGGTGGGTGTTTTGGGACCAGAAATTATGGTCTTTCTCCGTGTCTGGTGTTCAGTAATAAATATCTATTTGAGACCCTTCATTGGGCAGAGTATGTTTGCAGGATTTCTTTCCCTAATATTGCAGACTGCAGATAATAGCGATTAAAGATGGTCATAGTTAATTTCGATCTTGCACTTGTTTAACAAAAGAAAATGTTTTGTGTAGTTCAGTCATGGTAACCTGATTATAATAAATCCACACCGAGCTGAATGCTGCCCCTTAAAATGTGACCCAAAATCTGGGTACAGTAGTGTAGTAGGTAGTGTCCGTGCCTCTGAGCCATGGCTCTGGGTTTGATTCCAATTCCTGAAATTGTTTGGTAGTGTTCCTAGCTCTGGAACAGAAGGTGTGGATTCATGTCCTGCCTGTTGCAAAGGTATGTCACAGCATGTCAGAACAGGCTGATGAAAAAACACACAGGAGAATAATGTTACAGCTTTATGGGTATTGCCGAGTGGTGCTCGTGTCCCTACCTCCGGGCACAAAGGTCTAGGTGTAAATCCCACAGAAGGGTCTCCTAATATATCTGAACAAACTGATGAAACCGGTTTAGAATTGTGACTTGATGGAGAAAGAACAGGTGTGGGTGTTGAATTTCAGCATTTCGGCCCAGGATTATTGAAAGTACAGCCATTCGTATTGATTGGATCACATTTCGCAGCATTAAACGTTTATAAAATCAGAAAGTTCATGGATAGGGTTTGTAGTCAAGGTTTTTTTCCAGGCTGGGGGCGTCCAAAACTAGAGGACATTGGTGGAAAGTGAGAGGGGAAAGGTTTTGAAGAGGCCTAAGGGGCACCTTTTCACACAGAGGGTGGTGTGCGTATGGAATGAGCTGTCAGAGGAAGTGGTGGAGACTGGTACACCTACACCATGTAAAAGGCATCTGGATGCTGATAGACATACCGAGGTTTTCCAGCAATTTCTGTATTTGTTAAAACAAAACATTTAGTTTAACACAGGTATCTGTGTTAGCTGTTTGGATACAGAATTGGCTGGCCAACAGAAGACAGCGAGTGGTCGTGGAAGGAAAATATTCTGCCTGGAAGTCAGTGGTGATTGGTGTTCCTCAGGGCTCTGTCCTTGTGCCTCTACTCTTTTTAATTTTTTTAATGAATTGGACGAGGGGATTGAAGAATCAGTCAGCATGTTTGCAGATGACATGAAGGTTGGAGGTGTCATTGACATATAGAGGGCTGTTGTAGGCTGCAGCGGGACATTGACGGGATGCAGAGATGGGCTGAGAGGTGGCAGATGGAGTTCAACCTGGATAAATGCGAGGTGATGCATTTTGGAAGGTTGAATTCGAAAGCTGAGTACAGGATGAAGGATAGGATTCTTGGCATTGTGAAGGAACAGAGAGATCTTGGTGTGCAGGTACATAGATCTCTTAAAATGGCCACCCAAGTGGACAGGGTTGTTAAGAAAGCATATGGTGTTTTGATTTCATTAACGGGGGATTCAGTTTAAGAATCGTGAGATCTTGTTGCAGCTCTATAAAACTTTGGTTCGAACCCACTTGGAATACATCGTCCAGTTCTGGTCACCTATTATAGGAAAGATGTGGATGCTTTGGAGAGGGTTCAGAGGAGGTTTACCAGAATGTTGCCTGGACTGGAGGGCTTATCTGATGAGGAGAGGTTGACTGAGCTCGGACTTTTTTCATTGGAGAAAAAGAGGAGGAGAGGGGACCTAATTGAGGTATTCAAGATTATGAGAGACATAGATAGAGTTGATAGCCATAGACTATTTCACAGGGCAGAAATGGCTAACACGAGGGGTCATAGTTTTAAGCTGGTTGGAGGAAAGTATAGAGGCAATGTCAGAGGCGGGTTCTTTACACAGAGAGTTGTGAGAGCATGGAATGCTTTGCCAGCAGCAGTTGTGGAAGCAAGGTCATTGGAGACATTTAAGAGACTGCTGGACATGCATATGGTCACAGAAATTTAAGGGTGCATCCATGAGGATCAATAGTCGGCACAACATGGTGGGCTGTAGGGCCTGTTCTGTGCTGAACTGTTTTATGTTCCATGGTCTGTGTATTCTGAATACATTAAACATCTTATTTTTTAATGACGCATGGCCATAAAAACATATCTTCAAATCGATCGAGACCATTTTCTGCTCAGGGTATGGCTCTGTGTATGACAGCAGCAATGATGCACCGACATGGAACAGGGAATGTGATGAAGACATAGTTTGGACAATGTACAAGGAGACCTCACATGGACCAGTTTGGGAGAGAATGACATTATTGTGTGATTCAACTCAGAGAGGGACAAAGTGTCATCTGCCCGAGAAGAAACGGCCTATTGCACTCGCTCTCTCCTTCATTATTCCTCATCACAGTAACGTGTGCGAGCTCAAACAAAGCTCGACTGTTATTGTTACCATTCTTATTTTCATAGAAACCTGCAGTGTGGAAACAAGCCCTTCGGCCCAACAAGTCCATACCAACCGTCCAAAGAGTAACCTTCACATGCCCTTACAGTTACCACTGACTAGAGCACCTAAAGTAGAAATCGCTGAACAATATGAACTATTTGACCAATCCACTTGAATTATACAGCTTTGGGCTGTGGGAGGAAACGGGATCACCCATCAGAAGCTCACGCAGACAAGGGGAGAAGATGCAAACTCCACGCAGATAGTCGCCCGAGGCTGGAATTGAACTCATGCCCTTGATGCTGTGATGGAACAGTGCGAACTACTGAGCCACTGTGCTAACCTGGAACCTCCTGCCAGCCTAATGCAAAGGGAATTCAGCCAAATCCAACTCTCCCAGGATAAAATCCCAATGCTAGCAGCTGTGTGAGTAGAATATCTTCAGAAGCAGAATAACATTTTGGACAATCTCTCAATTTTTCCTTTAGTCATTAGTTACACTAATATTTGGACAAGGTTCTTTCAATGTGAAATTGCAGAGATTTTGTTTATTTGTGTGTGTGTGTGTGTGTGTGTGTGTGTGTGTGTGTGTGTGTGTGTGTGTGTGTGTGTGTGTGTGTCTGTGTGTCAGTGTTTTTGGAACGGGAAATATCGATTCTTTATTTGCAATACCCAAAGAGTTTGCCATTCAGCATTCCATCATAGTTGGAGTAACATTGCTCTGGATCATAAACGTGCCATTTGAGCAGATTAAATAAACTAGCCTGACTTGTTCCTAAAACTGACCCTGACCCAGTCTGTGACCAATATCATCGGCCATATGACCGACCTGGTTACATTTAACATTTGTTGTGAGCAGTGCAGGAGTGGGACGAGAAATGGGACCGGTGAGCCTGATGTCGGTGATGGGTAAGTTGTTGGAGGGGATTCTGAGGGATAGCATTTACTTGCATTTGAGAAGGCAAGGGCTGATCGGGGACATCAACATGGCTTTCTGCATGGGAAATCATGTCTCATTAATTTGATTGCGTTTTATGACGAGGTGACAAAGAAGATTGATGTAGGCAGTTTGGTTGACATTGTCTATATGGACCTCAGCAAGGTGTTCATAACATTCTGGTTGGTAGGCAGATTAGTAAGGTTCGGTCACAAGGGATACAGAAGAAGCTCGTCACAATTGGCTTCAAGGAAGAGCCTGGAGGCTTGTGAGCAGAAATGATACACTTAATAGTAAGGGCCTGGTGAGTGTTGTGAAACAAACGGACGTAGGTCTGCAGGTACATTGTTCCTTGAAAGTGGAGTCGAATGCAGACAATGCGGTACAAAACACTTTTACACATTTGCCTTAATCAGTCAGAGCATTGAGTACAGGAGTTGTGGTGGCATGTTGTATCTCTTCAGGATGTTGGTGAGGCCACTTTAAGAATATTGCGTACAACTCGGTTTTCTGCAGAAAAGATTTACACGGATGTTCCAGGACTGGAGGTTTGAGCTTTAGGGAGAGGTTGATTAGATTGAGGAGATTCCCCCTGGAGTGTCAGAGGCTGAAGGGTGACATTATAGAGGTTTATAAAATCATCAGGGGCATGGATATTCTGAACATCCATGTTCTGCTCCCCAGGGTAGGGGAGCCCAGAACAGAGAGCATAGGTTGGAGGGGAGAGGGTGAATGATTTGGAAGGGAACTGAAGGTAAATAGAGAGTGATGTGTGTACATAAAGTGCTGTCACAGGAAGTGGTGAAGGCGGTTACAATCGCAAATTTTAAAAAGTACCTTGAAGAGGAGGGATATTGGCCAAATGCTGGCAAATGGGACTGGATCAGATTTGATATCTAATCGGTGTGAACAGATTGGGCTAACGGGTCTGTTTCTATTCTGCATGACTCTGATTTTATAAGAGGGATCACGAAAAATTCTGTAAGTACCTTTCAAATCAGAACCCTCTTCACTGGAAGTTAATCATGCCCCATGTTCATATTGATTGAAAGTTGTGTTAGTGAAATGTTTGACAGAGAACTGAGTCGTGGATAATGGGACGCAGACAGGAAAGTGGGGCTGAGACCCCAACCTGATCAGCCACAATCCTCGTGCCTGGTGGAGAAGGTTCAATGTATCTAATGACTCCTGTCCCTCAATCCCATGCTCCTGTGTTCCATTCAGGCCATTAAACCTGTTAGGCAGGAGCATTTAGAGACTACTTACTTCTAAAACCTGGTGCACAGAAACAGAGGAGATCATTCGGCCCTTCAAGGTTGTCCCACACGCTTTGAGGTGATTTGAGAAATGTAATTGTAAAACACAGCCTGGGTATGAAAGAGGCCCCTCATCTCTCTTTACAGAGATTCCCCTCTCTGAAACTTGTGCTCCATTAGTTGGTCATGTTGTAGACCCAAATTCACTATGAATGCAGGCCCCATACCTCACCCAGTGATGGCTCACAAAATCGTCTTGTCTCACTGACGGCATCATTCAATAACAGAACATTCATGAAAATAACACCCCCTAACTTTCCAATAGCAGAATGGGAGAACACCAGACACAGGGGCAGGTCATTCACTCCCCAAGCCTGCCTTGCCCTTCACTAAAGTCGTGACTGATCTGCTCTTGGTCTCAAATCCTCTTTCATACCCAATTCTTCATCGCCCTCAACTCTCTGACAGGTCAATGTCCATCTACCTCCTCTTCAAATACTTTCAGTCATCTGGCTCCCCAAACACTCTTGAGAAGAGAAATCCTGATATTCAATGCCACCTGTTTGAAGAAAACCCTTGCTGCTCCTATACCGTGGCCTATTGATATGAATAAAAGAGGTTGACACAAGGGGTCAGGTAAAAATGATGGACCCTGATATCAACCTTCTGTTGACTTCTGTTGACATCAAGGAGCTTAACAAATCTGAACTTAACGGGAATCAGAGAAAACTCTCCAGTGTTTGGAGTCAAACATGGCACAAAGGAAGATGTTCATCATCTCAGTCCTGGGTCACCTCTGTGGGAGATCCTCAGGGTAGCTTCCTCTTTACAAACATCTTCAGCTGCTTCATCAATGTCTCCCCACCACCACCCTCCCCACCATAAGATCAGAAGTGGGGATGGTCACTGAAGATTCCACAATGTTCAGAATAATTTGGCGCCCCCGTCAGCTTCTGAACTGGGCTGTGTCCATGTGCAGCAAGACATGGACTCCATTGAGGCTTGTGCTTTTAAACAGTCCGTAACATTCATATAAAGGACTGCCTGACACTGCACATTGCCACTTTAAAAGAAGAGTTCATTCCGCACCTCACACTGGTTTCACAGGAATATGAGGAAGTCGTTCAGCTCATTGACACTATTGGAGAAGAACAGGGACACCCCATTCAGTGCCTCCAGCCTATTACTCAGTAAGAGAAGGATTCTAGTGTGATGGGCCACACCAGAGCCCTCGACAATATTTGAAGGTGGTAGCCTAGACTCTAATGTTTTCTTATTTTAAAGAAAATGTAAAGTGTCTGTTCCAGATGCAATGTGACTGGTCAAACAACTCGGTGTGAAGCAAAACACCATTTGCTTAAACACGAAAGATTAAATAAAACCAAAGAAAGAGGAATTTAGAATAACGTAATTATATTGGACAAGTTAACAGAATAATAGATCTAGGAACTAATACGAATGATCTGTTCCAATACTGGAAAATCACATGAACACAACCCTTGGCAAATAAGAATATTCAGACACTGAATGACACAAATATTTCTCCAATTCAGGATTTAAAAACGGCACCAAGAGAAAATCCATACAGAATAGCTGCCAGGAGACATTCTCTAAAGTTTTCAACTCGGTGGAGACCCCAATAATTTCTGATGTTACTGAGAAACCAAAACCCAGAAATCCTAATCTGTGAGAGCTGACCACACCCATTCCATCTGGATTAAAATAAACCCAAGGCCTCACTAGTTATTTACTCAAGTGGTCCTTACTAGCCAGCTTGGTAACAGTCATTCAATCTCTCTCTTAAAAGAAACCAGAACAAAATAACCTCTTACAGCTACAGCATCATCACACTCATCAGCACATCGAGCTGTCATACAGGAATCAGGGGTAACAAATCAGGCACTTGGCCCTGTCCATTTGGACGAGGAAGAAGCCGGTCAGTCCCTTGAGACACTTACACAGCAACAGTAGGAGGCCATTCCCACCCAATGCACTTACACAGGGGCAGAATGAGGTAATTGATGCTGATTCCTGATGAATGGCTTATGCTCGAAACGCTAATTCTCCTGCTGTGCTTTTCCGGCAAACCACCATCTACTCTGATCTTCAGCATCAACAGTCCTCGCTGTCTCCTAACTGATGCTCTAACATGATGACCAAGTGGAGCAGAGGCTGCACAGACAGACTGCTCCACGTTGTTCCTCGTAGCTCCGTCTGTCATGATACACATGTCGGACTTTAACGTGGTTTTCTCGCGGTGAGGAGGGAAGCCATATGTCTTGTGTGTAGTCACTAGAAGGCACCTTCCATCTCCGAGAAGACAGCCTGGTGTTCTCTGTGTAGGGTGGAATCTGGTGGGAATGGTTACCTGTTTCAGATGGAAGGTATTGTGGCTGCTGTTGGGGATTGTGGACAACCTGACGCTCAGTACGGGTTCACACACCGACTGCACAATAACATGGGGAGAGTTAATGTAGGCATATAAACTATTAGGAAAGTGACGTTAGACTGATGAATGAACTCTCTAAGTTCAAATAATGCTGATCTTGTTCATGTTGATCTTGTCTAGTGCACGTCCTGTTCAGTGTAACCTGTATGCCTTACTCTGTCCAAGTCTATTTCCACCTTATGATCTGCCTGGCCATGGTTACTATGACTCGCCTCCACTGCTCCTTAATAAAGTGTTTCCCTGTACTGAGGTACACGTGACAATAAATCAAACCAATCTTTCCTGTGTAAAGTATGGAATTTCTCTCCCTGTCAATGTCTGTTTTGGAAATAAGAGACCCCTGCCACTCCTCGTGTTTCAGCTTCACCATTTCTTCTTCTCTACAGGATAAACACTCAGCTTATTCACTCTATCCTCATGTTACCATCATCCGTGTCTGTGGTACGGGAACAATTCCTTACAAAGGACATCAAATCTGTACAGAGTGACCCAAATGCTCTCGAAGCAAGGTTCTACAACAGCTGAAAGATGGCTTTACTTATGTACTCGAATCATCTTTCAATGAATGACAGCACACCATTGACTGCACCAATTACTTACACAGCGTTTGATTCGGAGCAGTCAGCATAGACTTGTGAGTGGGAGATCATGCTTCCCAAATTTCTTAGAGTCCTTTGATGAAGTTACCAGGACGTTTGATGAAGTTTGATAAGCTTCTACATAGCAGGCTGCTCAGGAAGGTTACAACACGTAGAATGCGTGGGAACTATCCAAATAGGGTGCACAGTTGGCTTGATGGTAGGAAGCAGAGGGTTTAGTGGAAGGATGTTTGTCAGTCTGGAGGCTTGGTCCATAGCTGTTTGATATCTATGATTTGGTTGAGAATGTACAAGGTATGATTAATAAGTTTGCAGATGACACTAAAGTAAGTGGGAGCATGATCAGTGAGGAATATTATCAGAAATTGCAGCAGGACCTTAAATGGGCTGAGAAATGGAATTTAATATAGAAGCGTGAGGTCTTGCATTTTGGAAATTCAAATCAAGGTAGGAGTTTCATGGTGAATGGGAGGGCCTTGAGGGGTGCAGTGGGCAGAGAGACCTTCATGCTCAGGTGCACGGTTCCCTGAGAGTGGAGTCACAGGTAGACAGGTCAGTGAAGAAGGCATTTGGCACACTGGCCTTCATCAGGCAGGATGTTGTGTATAGAAGATGGGAATTTATGCTGCAGTTACACAGGGCTTTAGTAAGGCCGCACTTGGAGTATTGTGTTTAGTGTTGTCACCTTGTTATAGGGAGGATGTTATTAACTTAGAAAGAGTGCAGAAGAAGTTTACAAAGATGTTTCCAGGACCCAATGATCTGAGTTATAGGGAGAGTTTGGAAAAGATAGGACATTTTCTGTAGCGTGTAGGAGACTGAGGGACTCGTTTTAGAGCTGTATAAAATCATGAAGGGTCATGGATGGGGTTAATGGTCTCAGTCTTTTCCAAGGTGTAGAGAATCGACGACGCGAGAGCATCAGTTTAAGGTTAGAGAGGAAGGAATAAAAGGGAACCTGAGGGGCCATTTCTTCACACAGAGGCTGGTACGTGGATGAGCTGCCGGCAGATGTGGCTGAGGGGGTACATGAACAACATTTCAAAAGCATTTGGAAAAATACGTGGATAGGAAAGGATTAGAAGGATATGGGCCAACTGCAGGGAAATGGGGTTAGCGGGTATGGACATTTACAAGGTGGAGTCGAAGCCCTCTGTTAATTAAAACCAAACACCCAGAAAAGCTCGCTTCACCTCGTAATCTGTTAAAATATGAGTGACACAGATCTCCTACATTCCACTATATAAACAAGGATTAACAAGTTTGTTTCTTCACTTTATTAGTGAACACTAAACAACAGCTATTCACAAATACAAGCCCCTCTTTTCTTAGCTACTTACTATCTGACTCCAACTCTGTACAAAATATGTTGTTCCAACAACCCACATATTAAACATTACAATCTCAAGACCATACAGTCTCTATCTTCCCCGCTGTCCTCACTCTTTCAGCTGCTGATCTCCCTGTGTCATTTTTTTATTGCAAAGAGGTTTGCATGAATATGTGTCTTTGATAGAGAGTGTTTGAGATGGCCAGTTAGCACTCCTGCTCTACAGCAGTTGCTCTACTGTTGGATGGCAGTAGCTCTCCCTCCAGTGTTCAAAATGCTTGGTTTATATACTCTCCATGATATAATAATTCTCATAATGTGATTGCTGTCCAGGTGTCCAAACAATAATATTCACATTCTGTTGGCATCTGGTATCCTGAGCGTTATTTAAACTCTTTGGTCACATTTGAATGGCTGTCAAAACAGCAACCAAAACTCAGGAATCAATTTCTCAGCTAATGGTGACATATGGAAGAGTGTGACCTTCAGCTGGCATCTGTGGCTTTACTTTCTATTCAGCAAAACCCGATCTGTCTTAAAGTGTCCATACATGTTTTTGTCTTCATAACATCTCCCCCCTTCAGAAAATAAAATGAACTAGCAGAATGAAAAGATGGCTACATTTGTTTTCCTCTAATTCTTAATCCCAATTTCATGAAATACCAAAGTGTTAATCACAGTTATATCATTCATATTAATTCTGCACATCAATACAACACTGCAATAAGTCAAAACTTATCTACACTTTTTCCTTTAAATCCACGAAAACACATCTGCTATCACATTGTAGGAGCCACAGCATGTACGTTTTGTAAGTTTAAAGTCGGTAAGGTTAGACTCCTTTCAACCCCTTGGGCTTCTTTTTTCACCTGTGGTAAACTATTGTGAGCTGCTGTTCGCTTTGTAATGTGTGATCTTCCCTGCTCAAAATTTCTATTCCCCACAGGATGAAATTCCTGCCAGAAGCTAAATTTCATCACATGTCACAATGCATATTTGCCTGCCATTTCTGCCGCACTTTTCGCTTCTTGAACTTTCTATTCATTCACATGACTTTTTCCTATCTCTGGAAATGAGTCTTTTAACTTCTACAGCAGATTAATCTTCCTTCAAGTCTCACAGGTCTTATCCATTTTTAAGGCCATAACCCACCTATCAAAATGACTGTGGTTAATTCTTTCAAACTCAATATAAGTCTGACCTGGTTCCATCTCTATTTTACCGAATTTCTGTCTATATGCTTCTAGTACCAATTCATAACGAATCAAAATAGCTAATTTGACATCTTGATAATGTCTTGATCCCTCGTCTGACAGCGCTGCACATACCTCACTAGCTGTGCCCACCAGATTAGCCTGAGCTAGCATTACCCACAAGTTCACTGGACACGTCATCTGCCGTGTCATTTTTTCAAATGAAATAAAAAAAATGGTTTTGACATTTTTCTCACCGAAATATGACAAGTTACTAACCTAGTTGTATATATCCCTACGTTCTCCCTTCATCTCCATCTTGTTAATTTAACTTTCTTACCTAATTCCCAACTTCTGAATTTCAATTCCCCTCTTTCTTTCTCTTCTCTTTCTCTTTTTTCTCTCTCTGTTTCCGCCCCTTCACTTATCTTCTAACTCCAGTTGCCACATTTGCAATTTAAGTTTTTATAACTCTACTGCAGTTGCCTATTTCTCTGATACATCAAAGTGCTTGACCAACTCCATTACAATTTCAGCTTCCCTTTTCTCCCAGGTTAAACTCAATGCCAACCTATTGGCTAATTCTAAAAAATGTTCTCCTTCTGTCTTTCTAAATTTCCTTGGAAAATTTGGGAACCTCTCTAGTAATGTTAAAGGCCATTTCCCTCACTTTTCATTTCAACAACCACAAGTAACAAAATTAAACGAATTTTCCCACTGGTTTTATTTGAAGCTCAAAGTCACTAATTGCAATGAGTTGGAATTTGCTGGGACCTGTTGTATCTCAAATCTGTTCAAGTCGGTCCAAGTTTCATACGGCAAGGCCCTAAACTGTTATGACATCAATGTCAAACCCCTCCGTTAATTAAAACCACACACCCAGAAAAGCTCACCTCACATCATAATCTGTCAAAACGTGAGCGACGGAGAACTCCTAAATTCCACTAATAAACAAAAAATAACAATTTATATGTATATAAGTTAGCTCACTGAGCTTGAAGGTATGTTTTCAGAAGTTTCATCACCATGGCTAGGTGACATCAGCAGTGAGAGTATCTGCTGAAGTGCTGGTGGTATGTCCCGCCTCTCTCTTTATAGATCTTGGTTTCTTAAAGTTGGTGATGTCATTTCCGGTTATTTTAACAAGAGAATGTAGACAGGATCTAAATTGATGAGTTTATTGATGGACTTCTGGTTAGAATACCATTCCTCTAAGAAGGTCCTTGCGTGTCTTAGTATGTGTGTGTGCTTTGTCCCAGTCAAAGTCTGGTCATCCTTCACTGCTCTCCCTCAATGTCAGGTTTGTCCTTTATTAGGTAAGGAGACCAAGTCTGCACACAATATTGCACAATACTCGAAAGGCCTGTACAGCTGCAGTAAGACATCCTTTCTCCTGGACTCACATCCCCCTGAAATGAATTTCAACACACCATTTATCTTCCTTACTGCTTTCTGTTTCTGCAATATTGCTTTCAGCGACATATGTACAAGGATATGCAGATCCTTTTCCGTGTTATAGCTCCCCACTTGGTGGGTCTGTGTACACTGGTCAGCGTGTCAATGCCATGCCCAGTATTGACTTCTGGTTACAGAACTCACTGCGCCGCAGGGACCTTCAGAAGGAAACAACAAAAAGGAGCATATGTCCCTTTGTAAATCAACGTGTTTCAACCAATCCTTTTCAAATTGTAGGATTCCAGTTTATCATTTCCACCAAAGGGCACACTGTCATCTCTATCCACATTGTTCTCCATCTGTCACGTATTTACCCATTCACTCCATTTGTCTTAGTCTTCTTGGTGCTTTTTTACATCCTCCGCACCCACTCACAATCCCACATCCGTTAGTGCTGTCAGCAGGCTGGGATGTATTGCATCTGATTCCAGCAACCAAATGTTTAAAGAACATTGTGAACAGCTGGGCCCCAAACACCGATCTCTGTGATACCTCAGCAAACGTCCTCTGTTAATTTCCATTTCTGTATTTCGTCAATCTGGGTGTCACTGGCTGGACCAGCATTTATTGCCTGTCCCTAGTTGCTCTTGAAAAGGTGGTGGTGAGCTGCCTTGTTGAACACTGCAGTCCACCTGCTGTGGTTGACCTCCAATGCCATTAGGGAGAGAATCCCAGGATTCTGACCCAGCGACTGTGGAGAAGCTGTGATATATTACCAAGTCAGGATGGTGAATGGCTTGGAGGGGAACCTAAAGATAATGGTATTTCCATACATCTGTAGCCCTTGTCCTTCTAGATAGAAGTGGTCATGAATTGGGAAAATGGTTTCTGAGGATCTTTGGTGAATCATTTCATTGCAGCATGTGGATAGTAAAACACTGCTGCTGCTGCGCGTTGACGGTGGAGCATTGTGAATGAAGGGCCAGTCAAACTGGCTGCTTTGTCCTGGATGGTATAAAGCTTCTGGAGTGCTGTTGGGGCTGCACACATCCAGGCAAACTGGGAGTCTTCTGTCACACTTCTGACCTATATTGTATTGACATGCATTGTAGATGATGGACAGAATTTTGGAAGTCAGGATGTGAGTTACTCTCCGCAGCATTCCTAGCTTCAGACATGCTCTTATAGTTACAGTGTTCATGTGGGGAGACCAGTGAGTTTCTGAGCAATGATTACCCACCAGGACTTTGATAATGGGGGATTCAGTGATAGTACCGCCATTGAATGCCAAGGGGCAGGTTAGATTGTATTTTATTGGTGATGGTCATGGTCTGGCATTCATGTGGGCTGAACGTTACTTGCCACTTGCCAGCCTGGATACTGTCCAGATCTTGTCGTGTTTGAACATGGACTGCTTCAGTATCTGAGGAGCCACAAATGTTGCAGAACATTGTACAATCATTGGTGAACACCCCCACTTCTGACCTTAACATGGAGGGAATGTAATTGATGAAGCAGCCCTGAAGAAGTTTCTGTTCACTGCTAGAGGGACTCCTACAGACATGGAGCTGAGTTGACTGACCTTCTTCAACCATGACCAACTTCCTACGTGTCAGGTATGATTCTAAGCAGCGGGGTGTTTGCCTCTGATACCCATTGATTCCAGTGTTGCTGAAGCCCCTTGATACCACACTTGGTCGAAGGCAGCCTTGATTTAAAGGGCTATCACTCTCAGCCCACCCCTGGAATTCAGCTCTTTTGTCCATGTTTGAATCAAGGTAATGAGGTCAGGAGCTGAGTGATCCTGGGTGAGCCCAAACTGGGCGTCATTGACAAGGTATCGATGAGCAGGTTGCTGCGTAAAAGCACTGAGACCTTCCACCACTTTACTGATGATCGAGAGTAGACTGATGGAGTTGTAATTGGCCGGATTGGATTTGTTCTGCTTTTTATATACAAGGAGATACTTGGGGTAATTTTCCACATAATCAGGAAAAGCCATTGTTGTAACTGTATTGACACAGTTTGGCTTGGTGAGTGGCAAGTTATGGAGCACAAGTTTCCAGTATTATTGCCAGAATGTTGTCAGAGTATGGACCCCATAGAGTATCCCGTATCTCCAACCGTTTCTGGATATCGCATGGACTGAATCGAATTGGTTGATGACTGGTAACTGAATCGCTGAGGACCACTGGAGGGGGCTGAAATGGATCATCCATTCAGCACTTCTGACTGAAAGTTGTTACGAGTGCATCAGCCTTATTTTATACACTGAAGTGCTGGGCTCTTCCATCATGGAGGAAGGCGTTATTTGTGAAACCTCTTCCTCCAATGAATTGTTTAATTGTCTCCAACGTTTCTCGACTAGATGTGGAAGGACTGCAGAGCTTAGATCTGAACCGTTGCTTGTGGGATCACTTAGCTCTGTCTATCACTTACTGCTTATGCTGTTTGGCCCACGAATAGTCCTGTTTGGTGGCTTCACCAGGCTGACACTTCATTGTCAAGTTTGCCTGGTGCTGCTCCTGCCATCCTGTACATCCATTGAACCAATGTTAATCCTCTGGATTGATGGTAATTGTTGCGAGGGGGATATGCCAGGTCATGAGGTTGTGTGGCTGTACAATTCTGCTACTATTGATGAACCACAGCACCTCATGGATACCCAGACTTGAACTGTTAGATTTGTTCGAAGTGCGCCCTATTTCGCACTGTGATAGTACCACCCAAAATGGTGAATGTTATTCTCAATGTGCAGGTGTGACTTTGTCTCCAAAATGACTATGCAGTGGTCACTCTTACCGATACTGTCATAGGCAGATACTTCTGCAATTGGCAGATTAGTAAGGTTGTGGTCAAGTGTGTATTTTCCTCTTGTTGGTTCCATCACTGCCTGCCGCAGAATCACTCTAGCAATTATATCCTTTAGGACCCAGCCTTCTCGATCAATAATGCTGTAGCTGAGATACTGTTGGTGGTGAACATTGAAATACCCCACCCAGAATGCTACCCTCAGTGCTTCCTCCAAGTGTTGGTCAGCATGGAGAAGTACTGATACATCAGTTGAGAGATGCTGGTACTTGGTAATCAGCAGGAGGTTTCCTTTCCCAAATGCAAACTAATGCCATGGGATACGGAGTCACTGTTGAGGACTCCAAGAGCAATTCCCTTCTCACTGCATCCCACTGTGCCGCCATCTCTGCTGTGTCAATCCTGCTGATGAGACAGGACATGCCCGGGGAAGGTGATGGGGTGTCTAGGTCATAGTCATACTCACAGAATCATACCTTACAGACAATGTCAGGTTGTTGCTTGATTTGTCTGTTTATTTCTATTCACTGTTTACTGCTAGCTGTCCCATTCTCAAAACATGTCCATATATTGGCCCCAATCCACTCAGATTTGATATTGCAAATTGGGCTTGGAGCTTTACCAACATTTTCCTAAAAATCAAAATGTTTTACATCCATTACTGCTCTTTCATTTGTCAGCCAGTCTGCTTCTCAAACATAATTCCCATTTCATAAATCTATGTTAGTGTTGTCTATGACTATTACTTTCAGCCACAATAATTTCTGCTAAACCATTTACTTACTATGTTCTATGTTCCACGTACTCTATCATTTTCCCACATCAGACTTGGTTTTCCTTATATTGTTAGAAAGTTTTGTGAAGACAGAACTGAAGTAGTGGCTTCATAGTTCTGCCATTTCCCTGTTCCCCATTCTCCATTATCTGGTTCCAAACTGTAAGGAAACTACACTTGTTTTCTCATATTTCTCACATTGACGTAATTTAAGAAGCTATTACACTTCACACTTATAACCCTTATGAATATAACCCTTCAGAAACCCATCAATTCCTGCCTTAAAATGCTCCAATAATTGACCTTCCACATGGTACACTCACAGGAGCAAAGACTCTGTGCCAACAGAAGGACAGCACGATCTATATTAGTCCCACTTTCTACAGCAATCCCATAGCCTGGATTGTTATGACACTTCCAAGTGCTTGTCCAAGTACTTTTTAATGATTGTGAGGTTACTCCTGATAATTCCCCTCTCAGGAAGTAATCCCAGAAGCCCACACCTTGAGGTGAAAAAATGTTTAAATCATCTCTGAACCTCAAACTTTTCACTTTAAAAGTGTGCTCCTTTGTTCTTGACCCTCTAACTAAAAGGAACAGTTGCTGTCTATCCACCCTGTCCGTGTCGCTTATAATCTTATCCTTCTGAATCACTGACTCCTCAGCTTTCTCTGCTCCAAAGTAAACAAACCGACCTTATGAAGCCTCTCTCCATAGCTGATATGTTCTACCCCAGGGAACATCCTGGTGAATCATCTCTGCACCCTCTCCAGTACAATCACATCCTTCCTGGAATGTGGCTCCCAGAGCTACATACAGTATTCCATTTTGGCCGAACCAAAGCCCTGTACAGGTCTTATATCTCCACCCTGGTTAGGAAACACAATACTCAAGGTCCAATTCTTAACTAGTTCATTAACCTGCCCAGCAGAAAGTGAGGACTGCAGATGCTGGAGATCAGTGCTTTAAAAATGTGTTGCTGGAAAAGCGCAGCAGGTCAGGCAGCATCAAATGAGCAGGAGAATCGTTTTTTCGAGCATAAGCCCTTCTTCAGGAATCTGCCCGAAACGTCGATTCTCCTGCTCCTTTGATGCTGCCTGACCTGCTGAGCTTTTCCAGCAACACATTTTTAAGCATTAACCTGTCCAGTCACATTCAGGGATGTGTGGAGAAGCACAATCTGAGCTTCCCAGTGTGCTGCCATTCATTGAGCCCTCCACTGCCTGGTTCCTTCTCCCAATGTGCATCACCTCATATTTATCAAGGTTACATTCTATCTGTTATTGATCTGCCCATCTGACCATTTCATCTGCATCTTCCTTTAACTTAAGGCCTTCCTGCTCACTGCGAACCAACCGGTCAATCTTTATGTCAAACGTACACATGCTTATCACACCTCCCTGACTCTCCACCTAGCCCCCTCCACATTCACATTTGTTTTTGTTATGAATAACACAAACAATAAGGGACACAGCACTGATCCCTGTGGTACACCAGGGGACACTGGTCTCCAGTCACACAAACAGCCTTCTCTCACTACCCTCTGCCTCCTGCCACTAAGACCATTTTCGTTGTAACTTGTCAAGTTATCATTTATATTGTGAGATTTTACATTATTTTTCAGTTTCCCAGCTGGAAATTTGTCAAAGGCATTCCTACAAAGCTAAACAATCGACCTCCTCAAACTAATTCAATCAAATTCATTAGATGTCACTTCCTTCTGATAAAGTCATGATGATTATCCCTGATCAGACCTTTCGACTCTGATTAGAGTTCAATTTTCTCCTTCCCTATTTTCTCCAGTAGTTTCCTTAACAGTGACCTAATACCCGCTCGTCTATAGTTCCCTAGTCTATCTCTCCCACACGAACGGTGAAGTGGAATCGTGTTAGCAGTTCTCCAGTTCTCTGGCACATCCCCTACGGTCAGATCCTAATTAAAATATTCAGTCAGGGTCTTTCCTCCATTTACCCCAACAGCCACCTGTGATACAACTCATTCAGACATGGAGATAGGTCCAAATTTATACAGAACAAAGCCTCAAATCCTTTCTCGTATTTTACATCAATCTGTTCAAGAGTTTCCCCGTCCATCACCTTGAATTCTGTACTTGTCTTCTCCGTCTCTAAAGTAAAATAGATGTGAAGGTCTCATGTTACAATCCATCAATGTTCTCCAGCTTGACACACAGATTGCCCCTTTGGTTTCTAATGGACACTAACTGTTTGCTGATTATTCTGCTCTACTTGTCCGTGTAGAATATCTTGGGATTCTGCCAGATCTCGCCTACTTGTACTTCTCCATGTCCCTGTTATTCAGTCCCCTCTGTGTTTCTAAGTTTCACTGCAACCACCTCTCATGTTTCAAAACTCGAGATCACAGGGTGAGTTTCCACTTCAGAAAATCTTGCCGTTTTAGGGATGAATCTGAATAATACCTTTTGCAGTTCCTCTGTAGTCAATATCTTATTTCTTAGATTGGGACTCCGAACAATACAAAATACTCTCATGAACACTAGATACAACTGCTGCATGACGTCTTCTATATTCCAATTACAATCACCTGAATGTAAAACTAATTTTTTCTTTGCTATTTTCATATGGTCTTCCTAATACCTCTCGCTTTAACTTTTCTTATGAGCTTACTGTGTGAGTTTTTTGAAAAATCTCATGAATATTCAACTCTACGTTATCCATTGGTTCTTCATTGCCTATGTCCACAAGAATCATCTTCAAACCATTCCAAAAAAAATGTTTGCCACTTCTGGTTTTCCTTTCATCGGTATATTCTCACACTCCCAAGTTATGTTATTACCTTCTACATGTGTAGTCGCATGTTCTTTGTAATCGAGTCCAACAGACACCCGACTGCGGATGACAAGATAACTGCTCTGTAGTTCCCCCCTCTCCATCTTCATCCTTTCTTAAATGGTTGGATAATATTTGTTAACCTTGCCTTATACAGATTGGCTAAATGACTTTCGAGAATGTGTCAGAAGATAAAGTAAAAATCCGCGATGCAATCAACATGTCTATTGCTGCTTCCTCATAAATGCTTTGTGAAGTACATCTGGTCTGTCAGATTTATAAATATTCAATCCAGCTTCCTTTTCAAAGAAGACCTCAACATTGATAAGAATAATCTTAGACTTTACTTACACAAGTCCCATGGTCACTTGGTATTTCTGGAAGAATTTCTGGACATTCTTCCAATGCAGATGGACGCAAATAAACTGTTCCTTTTCCCTGAGATTTCTCTGTTCTCTGCAATAAACTATCCTGAACGCACACCAACTGTTCCACATTTGACCTTGTTTTTTTATACCTTGATAGATGCTTTTTAGCAGTTTTTATGTGTTTCTTTCATTTGCATGCTTTTTCTCTTTTCGATTTTCTTCTCAGTTTCTTGGCCATCCTTTGCTGGGTCCTATATTTCTCTGAATCCACTGGAATACTACAACTTGGCATTTTTCTAAGCTGCTTCCTTTCATCAAATAGGTAAGTGAAGGTGGGGTTGAGAGTGATACTCGGAGAGGAGGGTGGACCAGATTGATAGGAAGGAAGGTGGACGCATAGGAATGTACAAAAGGGCGGTGCTGACTTGGAAGGTTGGAATGGGATAGGGTAGGATTAGGGGAAATGGGGAAATCCACTATGATCCCCTGTGTTTGGAAAGTCCCACGGCAGAAGAGGAGGCTTTCTTCCTGCAGGCTTCTGGTGGCTCGGGTTTGTCGATGGAGCAGGTCCAGGACCCTCATGTCCTTGGCAGAGTGGGAAGGGGAGTTAAAGTGCTCAGCCACAAGGCGATGGAATTGTTCAATGTGGCTGTCCCAGAGATGTTCTCTGAAATGTTCCACAAGTTGACCTTCTGCCTCCACAAAGTAGAGAAGAACACATTGGGTTCAATGGATGCAGTAGATGAGGCGGTCTGTCTCCCTCCATCACCTATCACTTTCAACCCTACCTTCATCTACCTACCGCAATCCCTGCTAACCTCCCCCCTGCCTCACCCCCTTCTCATTTATCCCTCAGCCCCCTTGGCCCATAAGCGTCATTCCTGATGAAGGGCTTATGCCCGAAACGTCGATTTATCTGCTCTTAGTATGCTGCCTGACTGTGCTATTCCATCACCACACTCTTCGCCTCTGATCTCCAGCATCTGTAGTCCGATTTTCTCCTCACACCTTGATGGCTTGCATGACTCATATTTATAACAGTTACTTCAAATAAAACAAAAACTGTCGTGTACTCAAACAGCATAAAAGGAAACCAGTACATTGTGATCACTGTTCCCAAAAATGACCTTTCCAGCAAATTTTTCAATTAGCTCTTCTGATCACTCAACACCAATTCCTAAATAACCTGATATCGAGCTCAGTGCTTAACATAATGCTCATGTAAACCATCTCACACGTGGTCTTGATATCCATTTTTCCCAGCATTAGCATTCAATTGGGTTAACAGAGTTTAGATATAACTTAAACAGTACATTATCACTGCAGTAGCCACAAATGTGTATATCTCATTTCCTGTTTTATAACATACCCAACATTTGTATTGCAGCTTTCACTTTTATATATAACTCCCATCAATGTTTGCTCCTCCTTGCTGTTTTATTAATCTCCACCTTACTAGATTCTGTGGATTCTGAGCGATGTGGGCTCTGGGGAGATTGATGGTAGAGATCATCTCGCCACATCATTTATGATCTTCTCAAACTTTAATTACTCCAGATCTCCCGTTGTGCTGATGGAGTAGAGAAGGACAATGATCTTCCAACAATGCTCTGTATTCCCCCAAAGAGCCGAGACAGCTCTAACCTGGGTGGGAATCTTCCAGCAGGCCGGTAAAGTGTTGCTGCTGCTGTACAGGCTCTTGTTGAGATCACATCTAGAGTAGTGTGTACGGATTTAATCTCTTCAATGAAGAAAGGATGTTGTTATATTGGAAGCAGCTCAGGGATGGTTCCCTCAACTGATTCCTGCAATGAAGTTGCTAGCTTATAACGAAATGATGATCAGTTTGACCAAGTAGCCATTGGAGTTTACAAAGATTAAAGATGAACTTATTTGAACATAAATGGCAGAAGGAGTGAACGAGTGAAGTGAATTACACAGATAATGGAGGAATCCATTCCATTCTCCAGTCTGTTACACAGGAACAACAGGCCTTCGACCCTGATACACCAAAACAGGACGAGGCTATTCAGCCCCGGAGCCTGATATACATTTAGAGAAGGAGACCAATCAGCTAGTCGAGCCTATAACAGTAGGCCATGCTGCACCAGCATCCTGTTAAACAGCAACCGGATCAGTCCATTCAGCCTCCTCAAGTCTGTAACATAGGAACTGGAAGAGGTCACACAGTGACTGGGGATTGTTACGCTGGGATAACAGGAGGCCATTCAGACCCACCAAGCCTATTGCAAGGGAATTGGATAAGGATAAAAACTATCTGAGACTTCTTTCATGAGAAAGGAAAAGGTAATTTAGACACGTGTCTGTTGTATGGGAACAAGAGAAGACCAATAAATCCCTCGGTCCCATCTCCGGGATACATGAGGAGACCGTTCAGTATTTCCATCTGTTATGGAGAAGTATGATAAGATCCATCAGCTCCTCACAATGTTACCCAGCAACAGGAAGATTCCATAATCTCCCAACCTTCGAAAGTATCAACAGGAGGAGGGCATTCTGGCCTTGGAGATGGCAACATGGGAACACCAGAAAGATGTCAGCCCATCGAGTTTGTACACCAGCAGGATGATGAGTCCATTCACCCACACGTGCTTTTACACAGCAATTGGAGCAGATCTCTTAAAAACGTTTGCCCATTAAATAGGAATTCAAAGAAAACATAAAGGCTGAGTAAAGGGAAGAACTTATAATAATGTTATACATTAGGGACTAAAGTGTAACAATAAACTATTGTAATTTAAAGCAAATTTTAGAGCCCATTGTTCAGGACATTTGCCATGTTAAACCACAATCCATCAGAGTCAACATGGTTTTACGAAACTAACCCGTGTCTGAATTATTTGCTTAAGTTATGTCACAACCAAAGGGGATCATGGGAATCCTGGAGATGGAACATATCTGGTCTTCCTGAAGGCATCAGATATGTCACTTCTCCAAAGAGTAAGTGGTAAGATCAGACAACATGGGTTTAGGAGTAATTTATTAGCTTGGATGAAGGATTGCTTAACCAACAAAATGGAGTCAGATGGAATAAATGTGTCATTTTCTTTTGGCAAATGCAATTTGTGGGGTGCCATTGATTTCAGGACTCATGCCTCATACATTTGCGATCGATGGTATTACTGCACTCGGTTGATGGGATAGAAAATGCGATGCCACATTTTCAGATGACACTAACATTGGTAGGAAATTACTTCGGAATGATGATGCAAGAGATTTAAAACTATATGGATAGGTTTGGGGAATGGGCCAACATTTGCAAGGAAAATTAAAGTGAATAAATATGGGGCTATTCAAGTTGGCCAGTATAATAGAAAGACAAATTATTATCTAAATGGAGAGAAAGTTCAAAGTGCATAGGTGCAGAGGGATCTGGGTGTCTGCTTGCATATCACAGAAAACCTGCCTGCAGATACTGCAAGTAATGAGAAATGCAAGCATAATTTCAGTGTTTATTTATAAAAGGATAGAATAGAAAGGTAGGGAGTGTTGGTGTAGCTAAGCACGGCATTAGTGAGGCTGCCACTGGAGTACAGTTTGGGTGTCCTGCAGAATGAGATATTTCCATTGGAGGCAATTCAGAAGAGCTTCATTAGATTGATTCCATTTTTGAAGTGTTTGTCTTATGAAGAGAAATTGAGCAGTTTAGGCCTATACTCTTGAGTTTATAAGAATGAAAGGAGATTTCCTTGAGGTCCGTAAATTGCTAAAAGTGTGCAGATGTGGAGTGGATTTTTTTTTCATGTGACACAATCTACAACAAGAGGCTAGAGTTTTAGGATGGAGAGATGGCAGGAAAGTGGACCAGAGGCCGCGTTAACATCAGCCTCATCGAGGGGTTGGATTCCTCACAGATGCTCCTTGTTCTTATTCAACTCTACGACTGTGTTGGACAGGAATGGGGGAATACTGGGTATCATACAGGAAGCAGGCACTCAGGATAAATCAGTCTCAATCAGTTAGACAGAACGTAACCAGTAAGGCCACACAGTGACCAGCACTGGGTTCTCAACTATTTACAGTCTATATTAATGATCAGGAGGATGGAACAGATATACAGATGCTGAGTTTGGTGATGTCGCTGTGGTAAGCAAGAGACTAAATTATCAAGAGAGGGTGGAGAGTCTACAAATAGATTCAGAGAGGTAAAGGCAATAGACAATTGTTTGGCAGGTGGAATTTAACATGATATAACCTGTCATTTCATTTACAAGAATAATGGAAGGCAGTATGTTACTGAAATGGACAGGGATTACAGGATTTAATGATACTGTGTACTGGGGGGTTCACTCAGATCCGTTCAGACATGGGAGGTTTTGCTCCATCCCTGATCGTCTGCTCCTTGATGCTCCAAGTGACCCCATTGCTCTCCGTACACATGGAATACTTTGATGTGGTTGATTGGTGGTGGGGATGGTATTTTGAAACGTGCATCAAGGGGACAGAAGTTATCCAAGATATATTCATTTCTTTCTACGTGGAGACCCGATGACAATGGGAATGGCTGACTGCTTCTGAATGAGGAGGCCGTGACTGCTGCCAGGACAGTGGGTATTCACCAACATGATGTACTGTGCATGGTCACACTGTAACATTAACAGAATGAGAACTCCTTCAGTTCCTCTACCTCTCCGCATTGACATGCGTACTCTGCAGATGGGAGAAACAATGTAATACCTCATCCATCATATATATCCTCCATCACCGAATGGTGACATTGATGTTGAGATACTGGGAAATGATGGATATGTCACTAGTCCTGCCTGGAAAGTTCTGGATCATAGAAGCAGAATGAAACTGTGACCCTAACAGCCACTGACAGCACCATCCTCCCCCTGGTGTGAAGCTGCAGCTCGTGGTGAAGGAGGTGACACCGCTTTGTGCCCAGCTCCTTGTTCAGTCAGGGTCCCCTCACTATCTGCTCCTGGGTTAAGTGTAGCTTGGGAAGTTGATCCTGGAATACTTGGGGTGGATATCGCAGATCCTTTTCCCCAAACACACTCACTTCGTGGTTTCAGAGCTTCCCCTCTCTGCAGCCTCTGCTTCATGTGTTGTTCATGTTGCAGGCTCAGATGGTGTAAATAAAGTCCCCATGCTCCATCCAGAGTTGAGTCACCAAATCCTCAGGTCTCCCTGAATGTCTGAGGCAGCTTACAGCACAACTTCCAGCAAACCATCCCCAGCCACTCCACCAATTTTTTTTTAATAACATGAGTCAGTCAGAAACCCCTTGGTTATAAGTGTTGTGGACCAGACCAGATCGCCGCAAAATATTTTAAGAAGGCCGCTTAGACCCAAACCTCCCCTTATTTTGAATATAGATGTGAATCGTGCTTTCTAGATATATTGTGACTGGTCAACCTACTCGACATTCAGCAAAATATAATCTATTCAAATACTTTAGTTAAAATACAATCAAAGAAAAGAAAAAAACGGGATGGCTTATATGTTGGAACACTTGCACCAATAATAGATACCATACCATCTTGGTTTACACCGCTTGGCACAAAGATATATTCAAATGTATTCAGATACTTACAACAGTTTTCCAATCCAGGAGGAAACAACATCAACAGAGATCTCAGAGAGAAAAGCAGCTGGGGATCATGTATTCAAACTTCCAACTCTTCTGGGATGCCCAGCAGCTTCTTAATGCTGCAGCTAAAAACAAAACGCGGAAACCAGGTCTGGGAGAGCTGGCCACTGCCCTTCCATTGTTACCACCGTTTTAATGAAACCTAAAGGCTTTCTAAGTTATTTACTTAAACTGCTTTCAGACAGCAGTTCCGCACCTCTGCCTTTAAAACCTCTCTTCAAAAAAACCCAAGAGAAAATCACCTTTTTACAGTGATAGTATACTCACAACTACACCATCAATAAAATGATCCATCAATATACAAAAATGGATTAATTTTAGACCTCCTAACCTTCCTCTATTAGCAGACTGAAATGCATATATATTACGTTGACTCTGAGCATACAAATGTTCACAACTAGATTCGATTTCAGTCATTTTACTCCTGCCACAGAATGCCTTTGTCTTTCTTCATCCAAGTCTCCACAACGTGTCATAACTTAGGTTTTCTCGCCCTGTAAACTGTATAATTTCAAATTGAATGGCAGCAATTATAAGCTCAATCGAAACAGAATGGTATTATTCTCTCCAAACCTCTCCAAAAACTTTAAGGGGTTACGGTCAGTTAAAAAAATTGCCTCAGGTATGTTATTCACAATTTAAAAGCTGAAATGTTGTAACGCCAACGTCAAGCACAAGGCCCCCTTCCCCATTGTGGAATAAATCTGTTGATGTTTCCACTGGACGCTTCAACCACACGTTACATAATGGAGCACTTCTCATCTCTCCAATAGTCCCTCTGAATGACATAGCTCCTCATATTTCAGCATTAAAGAATTACATGCTTCTGTGCCTCTCAATGCTGTAACCTCTTTCCCGGCTTCTCCTGGCCTATGCCAATAAACCTTACTCTCACAGGGATATGTTTTAAGAAGATCTTGCACATTCTCCTCAATCCCTCACGGAAACCAAACTTTGGTTTCAGAACTAGCAGCAGCCATTTCAGCTTCTAATCTTGGCATTTTAACTCTCTGCTCTTCCACACAAGTTCACACGACTGCAGGAAGTGAATTGTTGAGCTTCTCCAAAACAAGAATCTCTCTAAGAGTGTCATTGGTTTGCTCTGTTTTTAATACCCTTACCCACCTTTCAAAATTATTTTTTTCGATTCTTTCAAAGTCAATGTGCGTTTAACCAGGGACGCTATTTTAGATTCCTGAAACGCTGTCTGTTGGCTTCTGGCACGAGCTCACATGCACTTCAGATGGCTTTCTACATCTCCTCATACTCCTCAGATACCTCCTCCGATAGGGATGCAAATACCAGCAGCTTTGTTTGGATCAACTAATTCCACATGGTCACTGGGCACTGCATTTGTTTAGCCACTTTCTCAAATGAAATTAAAAAGGCTTCCCCGTCCTTCTCATCAAATTTAGATAATGCCTGCATGTATCCAAACCCATCCCCATCAGACCTTTGGCTACTATAGGGTTGCTCATCCTCACTAACCTCCTCATCCAGCCTACAGTCTACCTTCATCACCGCCTCCCATGTCCACTTTCCTCACGAATTGCTAACTTTTGAAGTTGAAACTCTCTGCTTTTCTTCTCTCTTTCTCTTTCTCTTCTTCGTGTCCTTTTCTTTTATTTCTACTTTTCATCATAATTCAAACTGTTTCAATTCCTTCTCATGTTCACAGTGCCTCATTTGAAATTGAATTCGAGACATTTCTAAAGAGTCTGATGACAGATCCTCCAAATGTAATTGCTGAGCTATAGCTGTAATTATCTCTCATTTTCTCACAGACAAACACAACCCCAACTCCATCTTGTCTGTCAATTCCTACAGCTTTGCCTTCATTACCTTTTGTAAGACTTTACTTCTTCGACACCCTGAAAACTCTTAGTGACTGAAAGAATCTTTATACACAAAACACTGACTAAACCAACCGAATTCAACATCTGGAACAAAAGACACTGACAGCTACCATACGCGACCTTTGAACCCAATAGCCTCCTGGTCCGTACTCTCCAGTGTCTGCATGAGCTTATTCTGGATTCTCTGGTTTCCTCCCACAACCCAAAGATGTGCATGTCAGGTGAATTGGCTATGCTAAATTGTTTGCAGTTTTCAGGGATGTGTGGGTTAGGTGACTTAATCGGGATAAATGTGTCATAATAGGGTAGACGAATGGGCCTGGGTAGGTTACTCCTCGGAGGGTCGGGTGTAGACGTGTTGGGTCGAATAACCTGTTTGTACGCTGTAGGGATTGTAATTCTAAACCCAATTACCGATGTCGAACCAGACAAGAGACCCCAGTTTGGTATAGACCAACCAGACTGTCTCAAACCATTTTAAGAAGGTAGCTTGGATGCCAACTTTTCCTTAATAACAAGATAGATGGGAATTGGATGTCCCAGATGTGATTCCACTCAACAAACCACTCACCATTATGCAAAATACACTATATTTAAACCCTCTAATGAAAATTTATACACGATGAAGAGGAGTTTAGAATAACTTAGCAATTAGAAACCTTAACTGAATATGGACACAAAACCTGCTACAAATGAACTGTTCCAATATACTAACATCACCTAAACACACCCCTTGGCAAAAATGAGCATTCAGACATACATTCTTGCATACAGTTCTCCAATCCAGGAGGAAACAGTATCAAGTGAGGTTTCAGAGAGAATTGCAGCTAGGGATAATTTATTAAAACTTCCAACCCTTCTGGGACCCAAGCACCTGGTGACTGTGACATCTGCAAGGAAAAAAAACTATAAAGCCTGGTCTGTGCCAGCTGGCCATTGTTACCACGATTTATTAAAAAAAACATAAAAGCCTCAAAAGTTTTTTCGTTGAGCCGTTTTCAGTAGGCACTTTGGCCTTTAAGGCGTCTTACTAAAAAAGTAGAAAATAACCTCTTCTTTTAAAAAATTGACAGCATTGCTACATAATTTAAATGACTGTTCCTTTATTCAAGGGGCTTCCTCGTGTTCCTGACCGCATGAACACCTGAGAATGACAAACACAGGCACAGACCAAGTTACAAGGATGTGTCTCATAACTTCTGAAACAAGCCTGTCCATGGGCCATCACGTGGGACATACCGGGAAGTGAACAACAGCCTGACACACACCATTTCACTGTTTCTGAGCTACACAATGCCAGCAATCGGTATACTACAGAGCCAAAACCCGAGACCCAGGGAAAGATACAGAGGGACAGAGAGATTCACATTAAAGACAGAAACAGACAGTTAATTAACTGGGAGGAGGTTGTGGAAATATGGGGAAAATGACATGGCAGTGGGACTAACTGGAGAAGTGAGATCTTCGAGAGTAAAATTATAAGAATGAGAACATTGAATAAAGGCATTGTCAGATCAGCGGAAATAGTTTGTTACATCAAATTCTGAATTTGCTTCACAGAACATCACAAATAGCATAAACTAGGACAAGATGACAGCCCCGTATGGAAGGCTGTGCAGACCATGCTCGAGTGTTGCTCAGTAAACTGCACTATCTGCTCAGCATGGAGAGCATTGCAAATTTACTATCATATGCAAACTATACTCGCAACAGATTACTGCCTACAATGGGAAGATTTGCTGCGTGTATGTGTTCATCAGAAACTGAGGGACAGTGCGCGTGTGTGCGTGCGCGATTGGCGTGGTTGAATGTGAAACTCAATGTTTGAGAAGGAACGCACATGGAAGAAATTATTTTAAATACGAACAACTGGCAGGCTTTTTGTTAATCAACAGAGAGAATGAGAGAAGTTTCATGGACAGATGAGGTAAAGTGTTTGAGAATGTTAAAATAAAGTCATTGCCAGACACAATAGCAATATACATCGGTGTGCACATGAATGGCAGATGGATGGGAGTTTGATGTGAGGTCGAATCAGATTTGCTTGGGCAGGTTTGAAGCCGAGAGTGTCAGCAGCAGATTATTAACTTCATTAAGACTGTACTTCATAGCTCAAGGTTCAAACAGCAGATGGAATAAACCAGTGAGATATATTCTGGGGTGGTGAGTGTTTCAAGTTAGAAATGGTCAGGGTATGGTGTCAGGAATCACCTCATGCTCAAAGGGATCACCCACAGTTGTGACTTTTCTGTTTCAATCGCAGATATTGGCCAGGGATGGGATGGAAGTGGAGTTTGTAATCAGAACAGTGGAGAGTGATCTCCATGCTGTTAATATTTAAATACCAAAGGCAATGATACAATAAATTTTAGATCTCCGCTGAAACTGAGTAGGTCAACATAGAGACCCATGAGTAACACTGCCAGAGCAGAGAGGGAGACAGTAATTGAACACATTCCTTGATGTAGTTATTAGTGGTCTGTAGAGTGAATATCTGGATTGAGATTTTCAACAGGAACAATAATAATGACAAGAAGTGTAGACTATATGAAAGAACAGTAATACAGTCATAACCGGTTTATAGAAAAACAAATATGGACAGTGACACTTACCAGGAACACCAACGATAGCCAGGAAAGGGTAATAAAAATATTGAATAATGAGAAGAGCGTAATAGATCCGTGTTGATAATGACCTCCAATAAAATACAGAAAGATACCAAACATAATAGGATATACTCCTGTCTATTTTTGGAACACGCCAGTCTAATGTTCCCAGATTCGGATACATTTTTGGAACATTCCAATCTAATGTTCTCAGATTCGGATCTCTCCGCCCCCTCTCTCTAAATCTGCTGATCCCTGTTAGTGCTGTCGGTGATGCTCCCGCTCATGTTATGGGATAACACATTGAACGGCGCCCATTTATCATTAAAAAATGGAAACCCTCCACTGGGATAATTAGAATCCATGGAGATTGGCATTAATCACAGTCACTGAACAAACACTGGGAAACTGAGCAAAGGCTACAACAATGGATGAATGGGCACCGCACAACAATCAACAGACAGGAGTGTTCCCTTCCAGTTGGGGAATACTTCATTGGTCATTAAACCCCGGACCTTCTGGTGACCATCCTTCAAGGTGGACTTCGGGACAGGCAGCAGCGAACAGTGGCTGAACAGAGGCTGACAACTAATTTCGGGACCTAGAGGGAGGGCCTCAACCCGGACATTGGGTTCACGTCACATTACAGGTGACCACCATTGCACTGTACACACACACACACACACACACACTCTTATACACACACATGTATATGGACACACATGCACACAGACACTCACACACACACTTACAGACACCCACACTCAGACAGGTATCCGATCAGAGATTTAGACCACTCTGCACTCATGCACACACATATACACTCTCTCTCTCTGATACTCAAACCACCCCCCCACCCCAGCCACGCACACACACTCCCACACTCACATATGCACCCCTCACAGACTTAAGAAACTCTACATCACTCACACACATATACACTCCCTCTCACACTCACAACCCCCAACCAAGACAAACACACACACACAAACAAACAGACAAAGACCCACATGCACGCGTATATTTTGTGGGGTGAATTTGTACTTGCAGAGTTACATTGTACTTTGCTCAAAAACTGCATGAATTCATGTAAACCTCTGAGCTCAACAACTGCATGAATTCATGTAAAACTCTATTATCTCACTTTTCAGATTTGAATCAATCTAAACATCATGGTATAGACAGAGAACACAGGGGCGAACACCTTCAACATATTGTCTAGCTATCAATCTATGTTACAGCTAACCTGAGAATGCAACTTTAAAAGAAAAAGGTTTTGTGATTTACACATGAAAGAAGTGAAACTATCATGGTATTCGAACAGATGAAAGACTCAAAAGACAATCAAGGCATTTTTCAATGTATAATTTCAGTTACATCACACTGTTAAGTTTTGCTATAAATGCTGTGCCTTAGAAGTGTGTCCTCCACTATCACCTGATGAAGGAGCGTCGCTCCGAAAGCTAATGTGCTTCCAATTAAACCTATGACTATAACCTGGTGCTGTGTGATTTTTAACTTTGTACACCCCAGTCCAACACCAGCATCTCCAATTCATGACAAAACAAACAGTCTCAGATAACCAGTTCCACACATCACTTTTCATATCACTATAAAACAGAACATTTACTGGGTTTGGATAGAATGGATGAGGGTTGCTGAGGGATGGACCATAAATCTTTAAACCTTTTAAATCTTTTTTTAACTTGTATATGAGAGTATTAACAAGACACTACAGGGGTCTACATATGTTCCACTCTGTTTATGAAAGAAGGCAATTATAAAATAACAGATCTGCTGCATAAAAAAAACACTCGGGTGGGTAAGTTTCTAGATACCTCAACACAAAGTACGGTACTTATTGACCAGTTGTGAGGCTACTCATGGTTTTAATGCCCTGTTGTCAAATCCTTACATAACCTTGAGACAGAGCAATGAGACTGCTGCTCAGAAACAGGCCGAAGCAATTCTGTCCCTATGGACCTATTACAGAGGGATAGGAGAAATCCATTCAGCTCATATTAGCCTGTTGCTACTTGAAAAGGTGGAAATCTAGAATATTGGCACATTTTGCCAACAGAATCATTCAAAACAAAGAGCTATGTCGCTGCAGCTGTATGAGGTGTTACTGAGAGGGCATCTGGAGTACATTGTGTTGTTTGTGTTTCTGTAACTGAGAAGGGATGGAACTCCATCAGGTCGAGTTTACCGGCTGCTCGTAATCCATGGGTTGCTGTGTCATTTAATGTCTCGGGTCTGTTCCACGGGGACATGAGGAGGCCATTCAGCCTTTCCAGTCTATTACACAGGGCCACGAGGAGCCCATTCAGCCTCTCGAGCCTGTTCCAGAGGGACTGGAATTGTTTATTTAACTTTCAGGTCTGTTACACATAAATATTAATTTTGAATTAGTTTTGGAATAGGAAAGACCTAATGTAAATATTAAAGTTCTAACTTTGAACAAGGGCAATTTTGAAAGTGTTATGGAGACCTGTGAAAGGCTGATTGCAATAACCTATTCACAGGTAAAGGGATGGTTGGAAAATGCAAGGCCATTAAACTGGGTTTCAGCGAGTCCAGAGCCAACGTGTTCCCATTAGAGAAATGGGCAAAACTGGTGGGTGCAGGGAGTACTGGATGGCTAGATATATTGATGCTCTGGCCAAGGTAAGAAAGGAGGCATATGACAGGTAAACAGAGCTGAGAAATTGAATCCCTAGAGGTGTATAAGGGCAGCAAGTGTATAGTCAATGGGGAAATCGGGTCAGAAAAGTGTGGACAAGGGATGGCTTTAGAAATAGGGTTAATGAGGCATTGAAGAAATTCTACACATCCCTTTATGGCAAAAGATTAACTCGGGAGAGAATATGGCCCATTAAAGATCAGTCAGGCTACGTATGTGTGGAACCACATATACATAGTTTGGAGGGATACGAAACAAGTATTTCTCCTCAGTATTTAATGTGGAGGAGGTTACAAGAGCGAGAGAATGAAGAAATATATAGTGATACCTTGGAAAGTGTCTATGTTACAAGGAGGTGTTGGACATTTTAAAACACATAAAGATGAACAAGTCCCGGGAACCTGAGCAGTTGTATCCCAGATATTTGTGGGAAGCTAGGAAAGAGATGCTCAGCATTTTGCTGATATATTTGTAACATTGATTTCCACAGGTGAGGTGTCAAAAGACTGTAGGGCTGCTAACATAGTGTCATCAGTTAAGAAAGTAAGGAAAAAACAGGTAACTAGAGATCGATGAGCCTGACGCTAATGGTGACTAAATTGTTGGAGGAGATTTCGAGGAAAAGGATCGATATGCATTTGGAAAGACAAGGGCTGAAGGGCTTTGTACTTTGGAGATCACATCTCACTGACTCGGTGGAATTTTTTGAGGAAGTGATGAAGATGATTGATAAAGACAGGACAGTGGATATTGTCTTGATGGAATTCAGTAAGAAAACCAAACTGTTCTACATGGTAGACTGGTTAGCAAGGTCAGACTGCCTGGGCTCCAGGGAGAGCTCACCATTTAGATCCAACATTTTCTTGAATACTGGAGACAGGGCGTGACAGTGGACATTTGTTCATTAAACTTGGAGACCTGTGACCAGTGGTGTGCCGCAAAGATCAACAGTGGGTCCACTGCCTTTTGTCACTAATACAAATCATTTGCATTTGAGTATATGAAGTATGATCAGTAAGTTTGTAGATAACGCCAAATTTGTTGATGTAGTCGGCAGTGAAGAATGATCTGTCAGATTATAATGGGACTTTGTTGAGGTGAACCGAGGAGTGGCAGATGGAGTTTATTTTAGTTAAATGTGAGGTGTTGCATTTTGGCAAGACAAATCAGGGCAAGACATATAGGTAGGGTCCTATCGAAATCTGCCAATCAGGGAGAACTCCATCGAAATTATCGAATCCCTCCAGTGAGGAAACAGCCTATTCGACCCATTGAGGCCACACCGAACCTCGAAACAATATTCCACTGGACAAACCCCTATCCTAAACCTCTGATCCTGCATTTCCCATGGCTAATCCACCTCGCCTAAACATTCCTGGGTACTTCAGCATGGCCAATCTACCATTATCTGTATATCTTGATACTTGCAGAGGAAAACATAACATCCGGATGAAACTCATGCAGACACGAGGAGAATGTGCAAACTCCACACAGGCAGTCATTCAAGGATGAAATTAAACCCAGATCGCTGTGCTCTGAGGTAGCAATGTTAGTCACTGAGCTACTGCGTCACCTTGTGGTGCAGGTTCTCCGTTCCTTGAAAGTGCTGTCACAGGTAGACAGCGGAGTGAAGAAGTCAGTTGGTGATCTTCCCTTTATTGGTGCGTGCTTTGAGTCTAAGCGTTTGCAAGACATGTTACATCTGTACAGGACATTGGTTTGGCCACTTTTGTAATACTGCCTTTAATTCTGGTCACCCTGCTGTCGGAAAGATGTTGTCAAACTTGAAAGGATGCAGACGCGATTTAAAAGAACGTTGCAGGCGTTGGAGGGTTAGAGTTACGCGGAGAGTTTGAATAGGCTGGGACTATTTTCAACTTTTGAGGCTGAGAGGGGATCTTAAAGAGGATTATAGAATCATGAGGAGCATAGATAAGGTAAACAGTCAACGTCTTTTACCAAGGATAGGCGAGTCGAAAATTAGAAAACAAAGGTTTAAGGTGAGAGGGGAAAGATTTAACAAGGGACATGAGGTACAACATTTTCACACAGAGACTGCTGTGTGTATAGATTGAACAGCCAAAAGAGGTTGTGGAGACAGATACAGTTACACCATTTAGAAGGCCTTTGGATGGATACATGCATGTGAAGTGTTTAGAGGGATATGGGCCAAGTGCTGGCAAGGGGGACGAGATTTATTTAGGATAGTTGGTCGGTATGGATGATCAGACCGAAAGGTATTTTTCCATGCTGTACATCTCTGAGACTCTATTGTCTCTTGAGTGTATAACGCAGGAACAGGAGGAGGCTATTCAGATTCTGAATTCTGTCAGTCAGCTTGTTTGCTCAATTACTGTGAGTAAAACACAAAAATACATCAATCAGATTTTGATGGTGTTTTACAGAAACAGGAGAAAGGCTTTTAGTCAAGAGATGCTGTAAGGAATGGGAAGAGGCCATTCAGTCCCTCAACTCCATACCACAGGAGCAGCAGGTGAGCACAGAGATATTGGAGCCTGTTACTCAGTAGCAGGAGGAGGACATCTACTTTCACAAACCTTGTATCAGGAGGCAGTCACTCAGTTGCTCAAGATTGGGACATAGGAACAGGAGGCAGTCATTCAGCTGCTTGAGACTGGGGCACAGGGAAAGGAGGGAGTCACTCAGAGCTCGAAACTGGGACACAGGGAACTCTGGAGGCTAGTGAGGCCCGAGGATCCTGTTACACAGGAACAAGAGGAGATGACTCAGTCCCCAACAGTATGGGACACTAGGAGAGATGCGGAGTTTTCTTGGAACAAACAGAAATATATGAATAAGTTGCATTAGTGATCCATTCAATTCTGCCCCACCATTCATAAAGACCACGTCTGATCTGATTATGATTCCCTCATTCCATTAAACCGAGACTGCCCTCTCTGCAGCCTCTGCTCCATTTGTTGGTCATGTTGAAGACCCAGATGCTGCAACAACACTCACCATCACTCATCCAGAAGGATGGATCTAACAGGATGAATCAGGATTTGAAGGGTCCAATCACAAGAATGAAAATACAAAATAAAGATATTGCCAGATGTTTACTTCTCTCACATTCGCAATCCAACTCACATAACCACTCCATCCATTATACTTTCAGGATGGAGCACTGTGTAGATCCGGCTAGTGACTGCTGAGTGCAACCCAGCAATATCCAGAATGGAACTCTGTGCAGCCCACACCAATGCTTGATCCATAATCCTGGACTAAATATCCAGCGTGGGGAACTGTGCAGTCCGCACTGGTTCATTCATATATAAGCCCAGGCTATTGCATTGTTCGGTAACACTGTGTTAGATCACTGCCCAGTGTGGGGAAACTTGCAGCCAATTTTGGAACTGACAGGATATGCAGTTCCCATCCATTTACAGCTCCATATCTCCACTGTACCTTGATAGGGGGTGCTGCGAATATAAAAATCACTGCGAGGAAGAGATGCAAATGGAAACAATTTAAATACCAATAGTTCTGATAAAGACGCATATCACTCTAGAATTTAATGATGAAATAACTGAGATAATATCCAATGAGGTTTTGTGAACTGGGCAAAGAAGTAAGAGCGGTATGGTGATGTTATAGTGGTTGCACTATTAGCCTCTAAATAATCAATGGGAATTAGAGGAACAAATATGCAGGGAGACTGGCGAGACTTGCAGGAGCAATAGGATTGTCATAATAGGTGATTTTAATTTTCCTAACATAGACTGGGACTTCCAGATGATTAAGAACTTAGATAGAACGTAATTTGTTAAGTGTGTTCAGGATAGTTTCCACAAGCAATATATAGAGGGTCCTACTGGGGAAGGGACAAAATCAACCTACTGTTGGGAAATAGGGGTAGGATAGGTGACGGAGGTAAAGTGGGGGAGAATTTTGCGAAAAGTGACTAGAGCTTTATTATTTTAAAAATAGTTATGGTGGGGACAAGATTGGTACACGGATTCAAGTTCTAAGTTGGGGAAAGGCGTATTTTGTTGAAATTAAACAGGGGATTGCTGGGGATGATTGGAGTAGTTTGTTTCCAGGTAAAAGGATCCCGGGCAACGGAGCGGGCTTCAAAAGTGAGATAGTTCGAGTTCAAGGTCTACATGTTCCTGTGAGGGTGAAGGGAAAGTGAGGCTGGAAGGGAGAACCCTGGATGACAAGCGATATTGAGGCTCTGACCAGCAAAAAAAGGCGTGGCTCCGTTACAGGCAGCTGGGACCAAGGGAATCTCTGGAGGTACACAGGGGATACAGGAGTTTACTGAAGGAGCAAATCAGCAAGGCGAAAAGGGGGTATGAGATAGCCTTGGCTGAGCAGATTGGTGTGAATCCAAATTCAGTATAGTAAAGAAAATGGACAATCAGAGAGAGAATAGGACGTCTAACAACCAAAATGGGCATGCATGTGTAAAACCTCAAGAAATGGTTGAGTTCCTCAATTCCCCCTCTGTGTTTATCATGAAGAAAGACATGAAGACCTGTGACCTTTGGGGCGTTAATTGTCTTATATTGGGACAGTCCATATCATTAATGGTACTAATGGACATATTAGAATGCTTACATTCAGATAAATCTCTTGGTCCTGACCAGACAAATCCAAGAACACTGCAAGAGGTGAGAGAAGACAGTTCAGGGTCTAAGGACCCGGAAGGCTGGGCCGTACCAAACATGCCCTTATTCAAGAAGGGCTGCAAATAAATGCCTGGGAAATATAGACCAGTATGCTTCACATCTGTTTTCGGTAAACCACTTGAGAAGGTTCTGAGAAAGAAGATATGCATGCATTTGGAAAGACAGAGTTTGACTTGGAGCAGTCAGCATAGCTTTGTGCGTGGCAGATCATGCCTTACACATTTGGTTAGAGTTTTTGAGGAAATGACCAGAAAGGTTGACAAGGGCAGGGTGGTGGACATAGTCTATATGGATTTCAGTAAGGCCTTTGATAAGGTTCCACATGGTAGGCCCCTCTGGAAGGTTAGATCGCATGGACTCCAATGTAAACTGGCAAATTGGCGACACAATTGGCTTGACGTTATGAAGCAAATGGCTATTGTGGAGGTATGCTTGTTGGACTGGAGGCCTATGACTATTGGAGTGCCTTAGGGGTCGGTCATGGGCCCATTGCTGTTTATTATCTATATCAATGGTTTGGACCAGAGAGCACAACGCAAGGTTAGTAAGTTTGCAGATGACTCTAAATTAGGAGGCATCATTTACAATGAGGAATATTATCAGAAATTGCAGCAGTACCCTGGTAAGCTGAGGAAGTGGGCTCAGAAATAGCAAATGGAGTTTAATATAGATAAATGTGTCGTCTTGCGTTATGGAAAGTCAAATCCAGGTTGGAGTTTAATGATGAATGAGAGGGTCTTAAGGAGTGTAGTGGAACAAAAGGAGTTTGGAGATCAGGTGCACGGCTGTGTGAAATTTGAGTCCCAGATACACAGGACAGTGAAGAAGGCTGTTGGGGTACACTGGCCTTCATCAGGGCATTGAGTATATATGTTGGGACGTTATGTTCCTGTTGTACAGGATGGTGGTAAGGCTGCAGTTGGAGTATTGTGTTCAGTTTTGATCACCTTGCTCTAGAAAGGATATTATTGAACGAGAAAGAGTGTAGAAGAAATGTACAAAGATATTTCCCGAGCTAAAGGGTCTAAATTATAGGCAGAGGTTGGACAGGTTAGAACTTATTTCCTTACAGCGTAGGAAACTGAGAGGGTTCTTATAGAAGGGTAACACTTATAAAATCATGAGCGGCGTGCATGGGGTGAATACTTCAATTTTTTCCCCAAGATTGGGGAATCGAGGACTAGAGGACATCCATTAATATTTGGAAAGGAAAAAATATATACAAAAGAACCTGAGGGGCAACAATTTTACACAGAGTGTGGTACGCATATGGACTGAGCTGCCAGTGGAAGTGGTAAAGGCGGGTACAATAACAACATTGAAAAGGCATTTGGACAAATACAGATAGGAAAGGATTAGGGGGATACAGAGCAAGCGCAGGGAAATGGGGTGAGTGTGGATACAGAGCAAGGGCAGGGAAATGGGGTGAGTGTGGATACATATCAAGAGCAGGGAAATGGGGTGAGTGTGGATACAGAGTAAGGGCAGGGAAATGGGGTGAGTGTTGATACAGATCAAGAGCAGGGAAATGGGTGAGTGTGGATACAGAGCAAGGGCAGGGAATTGGAGTGAGTGTGGATGGACATTTTGGTTGGCATGTACCAGCTGGGCTAAATGGTCAGCCATACTGGCATTCTCGTGCAGTATGACTGTAAGTGAGTGTGTTTTGGAGTGGAGACAGGGTGGGGGGGAGACTGAGAAAATATGCCATGGAAGGATATGTTCACAGGTGTCAGAATACTGAAATGAAGCCATTTCGATAGTATCATGCAACACGGGTCATTATTATGAAGAATTATGAGTGAAGGGGATATTTCTGTGAGTTCAGGCGATGGAGAGTTTTGGATGAGCATTTGTTCTGCAGCTTTGTAACTGGGAGTGAGGACAGTAGAGTCTTCGCCTCACTGGGCTGAATCTACCAAAAAACTGTCTCAGTGACATTTTCATTGACTGTGACAGAGGGGTTGTATGCACGAGGCCGAGCTAGTTTCCTGGTGCTATCTTACCAAACTCATCACATTAACTACCCAGCCCACTCCATAGTGTCCCTCTCATTCAATGCCAGCCCGGTTCTCCCACACATCATGACTGGAGGTATTCACAGTCGCCTGGATGCCCCTGGATATTCTGTGATTCCTGGCAATGGTGTCATCTATAAAAGGCCAATTGTCACACGGTTGCGCTTTCTCAGTTTGGAGCTGCCCTGCACAGTTTACCCGAGCATGGCAGCTAAGGGGAAATTACACCATGGTTTGTTGACAGCAGCACGAAGGTCGCGGTGGATGGGCTAGTACAGAGGGGGACCATTCTCTTCCCAGAGGGGGCCACACCACCAGACCCATCGAGCATGGTCTGACTTCACCACCCAGCTCAGTGCAGTATCTGTGGTCTGAAGAAATGTCCAGCAATACAGAACCTGCAACAATAACCTTCCCGGCTCTGTCAGGATAAGTCACCGTATTCTCTCTGCTCCCTCGCACTCACTGTATATCTGTTATAGCACCGACCCACGAACAAGGCTCATGCTCCACCACTCTCAAAGCTGCATGCATCATCTTCCCTCTCTTTCTCTCTTGCATTGCTAATGCCTCCCACACAGTTATAGAATATTCTGGAGAATGCCAATTATGGAATGTTCCAGATAATGTTCCAACTTAACATCTGGATAGGAATAACGTGATCAAGGATAGTCAGCATGGTTTGGGAAGGGCAGGTCGTGCCTCACAAACCTTACTGAGTTCTTTGAGAAGGTGACCAAGGAAGTGGACAAGGGTAAAGCAGGAGATGTGGTGTATATGGATTTTAGCAAGGCGTTCGATAAGGTACCCCATGGTAGGCTAATGCAAAAACTACGGAGGGATGGCATTGAGGTTGCATTAGAGGTTTGGATTAGGAATTGGCTGACTGGAAGGAGACAGAGGGTAGTGGTTGATGGTATAGTTTCATCTTGGATTGCAGTTACTACCGGTGTTCCACAAGGATCTGTTTTGGGACCATTGCTGTTTGTCATTTTTATAAATGATCTAGAGGAGGGGCTTGAAAGCTGGGTGAGCAAGTTTGCGGATGACACGAAAGTCGGTGGATTTGTGGACAGCGAGGAAGGATGTGGCAGGATACAGCGGGATATAAATAAGTTGCAGATCTGGGCAGAAAGGTGGCAAATGGAGTTCAATGTAACTAAGTGTGAAGCACTTCACTTTGGTAGGAGTAACAAGAAGATGGATTACTGGGCTAATGGTAGGCTACTTGGTAGTGTGGATGAGCAGAGGGATCTTGGTGTCCATGTACACAGATCTCTGAAAGTTGCCGCCCAGGTAAATAGTGCTGTGAAGAAGGCATATGGTGTACTGGGCTTTATTGGTAGAGGAATTGAGTTCCGGAGTCCTGAGGTCATGTTGCGGTTGTATAAGACTCTGGTGCGGTCTCATCTGGAGTATTATGTGCAGTTTTGGTCGCCATACTATAGAAAGGATGTGGAGGCATTGGAACGAGTGCAGAGGAGGTTTACCAGGATGTTGCCTGGCATGGTAGGAAGATCATATGAGGAAAGGCTGAGGAACTTCGGGCTGTTCTCATTGGAGAAAAGAAGGTTTAGGGGAGATTTGATAGAGATGTTCAAGATGATTAGGGGTTTAGATAGGGTTGACATTGAGAACCTTTTTCCGCTAATGGAGTCAGCTGTTACTAGGGGACACAGCTTTTAATTAAGGGGTGGTAGATATAGGACAGATGTTAGGGGTAGATTCTTTACTCAGCGAGTTGTGAGTTCATGGAATGCCCTGCCAGTAGCAGTGGTGGACTCTCCCTCTTTATGGTCATTTAAGCGAGCATTGGATAAGCATATGGAGGTTATTGGGCGAGTGTAGGTTAGTTAGGCTTCGGTCGGCGCAACATCGAGGGCCGAAGGGCCTGTACTGCACTGTATTTTTCTATGATCTATTATTCCCAATTTCAGGAAAACGGCTGTTCCCGAGTGTGTAACACGTAAGCGGGTGGAGTAGAGATGTACATTTTTGAAATCACACACAATTAAAATCCATCATGAGGCCATTCAGTGCTTCAAATATGCACATACATTCATTACGTTCGGTGGTGATCTGATGGTTTTCTCCGCTCCATGTCACAGGAGCTTTCATTCATTCAACCACCAGCTTCCTGTTACCGAGCAGACGATTCTCAGAAGTTTTTTTTACCCCGGTTTTCTTTCAGCTTGCGTTCAGATGGCATTTCGCATGGGAAGGGATTCTCCGAACAAAATATTTCATATACATTATAAAATCGTGCAGCAGTCAGCATGCTTTCCACAGACCAATCAAAAACATGCACTTATTTTATGGTTATCAATATCCAATCACAATTAGTCATTCTGGTGATTTCACTTGTCTTACCTTATTGTATTCAGCCAAAGACACCTTCCAAACACTTGTCTCATTATAAAATACAATTTCTAGCAGAGAATATTTTTATCCTCAGCCGTTATCATGACCGTTACATCAAATATACATTTTACCTTGTCATGAAAGTTTATCTTTCCCCTTGTCTGTGACTGATTCTGTGTGTAACAGTTACACAGTCTCCCACTCAATTGGCTGGATGGTTGGTTTATGATGCAGAGGGAGGATACCAGCGCAGGTTCAATTCCCCACGTTGACACAGATTACCATGAAGGGGATGCTCTCTCAACCTCACCCCATCACCCAAGTGGTGATCTTCAGCGTAAACCACCAATGAGAGTTCTTTGGGTCTCTATTCTATCAATGTTAGCATTTTAATTTTTGTAACAAAAAGTTTTATTGAAGAAGAGATTTTTATTATTATATTAAACCAATAACAAAGCAACTCAAATAACTGAACAAAATTACACCCTTGTGCACGTAGATCCAAAATAAGTTAAAGTCTATAAACGGACAGAAGAAAAACAAAAATAAACAATAAATAATTCGGCTCAGCATAACACAATGATAGCTCTCATTCTTCGAGAGCATTACACATTCATATGTTCATAATTCTTCATGTTTGATTCATTAGAGAATATCGTCATGGCTATATAAATGCCCTTATTACAGTGGTGGATAAACCTGTATCGCGGTAATCCAAAAAGGGTTGTCATATCTTATATAAATCTGCTTTCCGGTGCACCACACTGGTGAGAAAGTCCAAAGGGATATTTCCCATGACGAGCTTATAATGACCCAACAGACCCAGGGTGGGGGAGCTTTCAGACAGCCAACACAACAGAATATATTTCCTAGCACAGGAAGTATGGGGGAGATACTATACGAGTATTTTGCATCAGTATTTACTGTTAAAAAGGATATGGAAGCCGTAAAATGTAAGGAAATAGATGCTGACACCTTGCAAATTGTCCATATTACAAAGGAGAAAGTGTTGGATGTCTTGAAACAGGTTCCAGGACCTGATCAGGTGTACCCTAGAACTCTGCGGGAAGCTAGAGAAGTGATTGCTGAGCCTCTTGCTGAGATATTTGTAACATGGCTAGTCATAGGTGAGGTGCTGGAAGACTGCACGCTGGCTAACGTGGTGCCACTGCTTAAGAAGGGCAGTTAGGACAAGCCAGGGAAGTATAGACCAGTGAGCCTGATGCTGGTGGTGGGCAAGGTGTTGGAGGGAATCCTGAGGGACAGGATGTACGTGTATTTGGAAAGGCAAGGTCTTATTAGGGATAGTCAACATGGCTTTGTGCGTGAGAAATCATGTCTCACAAACTTGATTCTATTTTTTGAGGAAGTAACAAAGACGACTGATGAGAGCAGAGGGGTAGATGTGATCTATATGGATTTCAGTAAGGGTTGTGATAAGGTTCCCCATGGGAGACTGATTAGCAAGGTCAGATCTCATGGAATACAGGGAGAAGTAGCCATTTGGATACAGAACTGGCTCAAAGGTAGAAGTCAGAGGGTGGTGATGGACGGTTGTTTTTCAGAACGGAGGCCTGATACCAGTGCAGTGCCAGAAGGATCGGTGCTGGATTCACTACTTTTGTCATTGACATAAATGATTTAGATACGAGCGTAAGAGGTACAGTTCGTAAGTTTGAAGATGACACCAAAATTGGAGGTATAGTGGCAGCGAAGATGGTCACCTCAGATTACAATGGGATCTTGACCAAATGGCCAAATGGGCTGAGAAATGGCATATGGAGTTTAATTAAGATCAATATGAAGTGCTGCACTTTTGAAATTTTATCAGGACTTATATACTAAATGGTAAGGCCGCAGGGAGTGTTGCTGAACAAAGAGACCTTGGAGTGCAGGTTCATAGCTCCTTGATAGTGGAGTCGCAGGGAGATAGGATAGTGAAGAAAGCGTTTGGTATGCTTTCCTTTATTTGTCAGAGTATAGAGTACAGGAGTTGGAAGATCATGTTGCGGCTGTACAGGACATTGGTTAGGCCACGGTTAGAATATTGCGTGCAATTCTGGTCTCCTTCTTATCGGAAACTTGAAAGGGCTCAGGAAAGACTTACAATGATGTTGCCAGAGTTGTAGGATTTGAGCTATAGGAGGAGGCTGAACAGCCTGGGGCTGTTTTCCCTGGAGCATCCCAGTCAGAGTGGTGACACTATAGAGGTTTGCAAAATTATGAGTGGCATGAATAGGGTAAATAGGTAAAGTCTTTTCCCTGGGGTCGGGGAGTCCAGAACGAGAGGGCATAGGTTTAGGGTGAGAGGAGAAAGATATAAAAGAGACCTATGGGACAACTATTTCACACAGAGGGTTGTGCATGTATGAAATGGGCTGCCAGGTGTAGTGGGGGAGGCTGATGCAAGTGCAACATTTAAGAGGAATTCGGATTGGTAAATGAATAGGAAGGGTTTGGAGGGATATGGGCTGGGTGCTGGCAGGTGGGACTAGATTGGTTTGGCATATGTGATTGGCATGGATGGGTTTGACCGAGGGGTCTGTTTCCATGATTTACATCTCTATGCCTCTATGACTCTATGAATTATAATAATCTCTGTTTTTGGTGCACCATTCTGTTGAGAAAGTCCAAGGGGATATTCTCCATGGTGAGCTTACAAAGATCCAACCGCCCCGGGGAGTTTTCAGACATCCAACACAACAGAATATTTTTCCTAGCACAGAAAGTAAGGATGTGTATATATATATATATATATATATATATATATATATTTTCCAATGTGCGTCTGTGAAGGATACTCTGGACAGTTCCAGGAAAAGAGAAACCGGGTCCATCTCCAATTCGGTCCCCAAGACCCACTCTACCACACCTGACACAGTGCTTCAATATATATGAAGCCTGCAGTAGGGCCACATGCAATAAGTAAGAGTGTCTGTAGTCATTCTGCATTTAGGACATGCTGAAGATAATCCCACTTTGAATTTTGAGAGAAAATCTGGTGTCAGATAGACCCTAAGAAGAATTTTCAACTGCATGGAATGGGGCCTATTACAGATAAAATCCTTTGAGCATTTTCACAAATATTCTCCCATGTCTCCGAAGACGTCTAAACCCCCAACTCTCTCGCACCGACGTCACGAAGCTGCACAGTCTTGTCTGAGGGGACACTCTCCAACTCATGATAAAGGGTACTGACAGAGAGAGTATTCTTAACAGTATAAATCAACTTCTCTATATCGGATCGATAAGTGTCTGTTAAAAGTAATTTTTTAATCAAACCTCTAATCTGAAAAAAAACAGAAGAAGTCTCTACTAGATAGTCCATACTTACGAGTTATTTGATCAAATGATATCATTGTTTCTCCCTCTAGTAACACGTGGTGGCTCAGTAGTTTGTATTGCTGACTCAGCACCAGTGTTTGGTTCCAGCCTTGTGTGAGTGGCTGTGTGGAGTTAGTATATTGTCAACTGTGTCTGCGTAGGTTTCCTCCCACAGTCACAAACATGTGCAGGTTAGATTAATTGGTCATTGCTAGAGAGCTCATAGTGTTCCATAATCTGTAAGTTGGGGAATTAATCAGGGTAAATATAGCATGGTAGGGAAATGGGTCTGGGGGAGTTACACTTCAGAGGTTGGAAGTGGACCTGTAGGGTCCAAGAACCTGTTTCCATACTGTAGGGATTCTACTAATTCTAAATCACCCAAGCAATGTACCCCCCTGCCTGCCCACAGTTTACACCTGGAATCCACCATCCTCGGTTGACAATGCGGTATACCAATTATGGGGTAAGAAACATGGTTTTGGCTGTATTGCCCTCAATCTGACGCATTGTCCTTCATTCTTTAACAGTATTGATCATCATTAATTTATGACAATACTACATAAAGGTTGTCATTTTATCTAATAACAAGGCACTAATAAGGGTTCAAAAGCACAATCCTCCAGGGTCTTCCTTTCAGAGAGGTATGAGCCTCTCTTAAGGATGGAGGGAGGGATTCGTTATTGTATGAGTGACGGAAAATGTTAAACATCAGCCTTGACAATAGGTTCATATAGGAGAGCTCAATGTCTAGCCATATTGATGCCGAGACCTCAGCGGCCCAGGCACTCAAATATGATGAGAAAAAACTTACTTGATTGTTTTTAGTCGGGAAAATCAACTCCCCACAGTCTGTGAGACAGTTGCAATTTTGTTAGCTCGAAAAAGAATCGCTTCTAGTGCCAAATAAAAGAGCTAAACCAGTCATTCTTTTCCTAAAAAAAACATGTTAGATTAAATTACTTACAGTGTGGAAACAGGTCCTTTGGCTCAACAAGTCCATACCGACCCACCATTCACCCAGACCCATTCCCCTACATTTATCCCATTCACCCAACAATTTGGCATGACCAATTCACCTGACCTGCACATCCTTGGACTGTGGGAGGAAACCCACGCAGGCACGGGGAAAATGTGCTAGCTCCACACAGTCAGTAGCCTCAGCCAGGAAACGAACTCGGGTCATTGGCGCTGTGAGGCAGCAGTGCTAACCACTGTGCCACCGGGCCACCCACATGCGTCATCTGTTTGGGAATTTTCAAAGAAAGCATTCACATGGGGTGTAGGAAATGAGAAAGGACATTCATTTTAATAACAGCTATCTGACCTAGCCAGGATATTGGAAATGCCTCCCATCTTTGAACGTCTTGTTTAATTTTGTCAAACAAATGGACATAGTTCACGTTAAATAACTGATCAAAGGCAGATGTCATGAATATACTGAAATAGGGAATCCACCCCGTGACCATTTAAAAGGAAACCAGGATTTGGCCTCAGTATCAGGGATTTCCATAAGACCTCCCATAGGCATGGCCTCCAACTTTGTAAAATTAATCTTATCACCCGGAAAGGCAACAAGTGATTTAATGCATTGCATCACATGGACTACCGAAAATGCGGATTTGACAAAAATACATAAGACCCTCATCTGCATACAATGTAATCTTACGAGACTTCTATCCCACTTATGGGTCGGATGGCCTCCGCCAGTGGCTCAATCACCAACGTAAACAACAATGGTGAAAGGTGTCAACCTTGTCGGCTGCCTGGAGAAATATTGACATTACTGATTGGCACACAATTAGTGAGAACCGCAGTCAGAAGATCGCGGTAAAGGACCCTCACCAACCTGATAAAAACTTAACGTAGACCAAACCGTTCTAATGTACAGAAGAGATCCGGCCACTCAAATCAATCAAATGCTTGCTCTCATCTAAAGGGATCAATAATCCCTGGATAGATTGTTGTTGACACTCTAGATCATATTGATTAAACTCTTTACATGTCGGAAGATCTGCGGCCCTTTATTTAACCTGTTTGTTCCTCTTTAGCAACGGAAGGCAGCAAAGATTTCAGCCTTCATGCAAGTGTCTCAGATAGGATTTTGAAATCAACATTTAAAAGTGAGATTGGCGTGTAAGAAGCACAATCCTCCAGGGTCTTCCTTTCTTCAGCATCAGAGAGGTATGAGCCTCTCTTAAGGATGGAGGGAGGCGTTCGTGACTATATGAGTGATGGAACATGTCAAACATCAGCCTTGACCATAGGTTTATTAATTATTTATAAAATTCACTAGGAAATCTGTCAGGAATATATGCCTTTACTTTCTGCAGCTGCTTCACACCTGCTGCACTGACAATGGTGCATTAAGACACACAACTTATTCAGGGGTTACTCCTGGAGACTCAGGTTCTTGAAAAATGACTCCATCTTAATCCATCTATCCTCATTATGGCAAGTCTGAAAAATCTCGAACAGGAGACTTTTTTTTTAATTGAAGGTAAGTATCCCAGTACCTTCCCTAATTGAGGTAATGGTTTGAGAGGGGCTGTCGTTTTCCTGGCTAAATACTTGCCTGGCTTATCACCATGTTCAAACTGCCTTTGTTTTGCAAAAGTAAGTACCTTCTTGGCTGTCTGTGTGAGCTTGGAATTCACTGTAGACCGAAGCGTTGTGATCCTCTGCAGCTTAGCTACTGAGGGCCTATCACAGTATGCCCTCTCGGTTGCCCTCAGCTGTGCCTCAAACCAACGTTCCTGCTTCCCCTTCTGCTGCATCCTCAGGAATAGTTATTTCCTTGGCATAAACCTTAGCAATTTCCCATAGAATGGATGGGTTACTGGTTGAATCTGAATTAACGGCTAAGAAAGATCTGAATTAATTACAGAAATATTCAATGAACTAACTAGCCTTCAGAATAAAGGGATACATTCGCCGGTGTCTCGAATCTGTTATATTGCCCTTAACCTTAATCAATAAGTATGGTCAGAAATGGTAATATTCCCAATTGTGCAGCATGCCACCTGATCTAAGATTGTTGCAGGGATGGGGAAGAGATAAACCCTTGTGTGGTAGTTCAGCGGGTTAAAGAAGAAAATAAAAGCCCTACTTGTGAGGTAGATGTGCCTCCAGACATCCACTAACTCTAGTTCTGCACACAAATCTTCCAATTACTAACATTATAACGAGGATTTTGAGGGACCTTTGGACATTCTGCCCACCGTCGAGTCCATAAGACAGTTGAAATCTCCTTCTACGATAATGTGCCATGTTGCAAGATAACTGCATTTGGAAAATGCATCTACCAGGATTTTTAGAGTGTGCGCCCGGGGTGGGGGGTGGGTCGCAAATACCATTTAAAATATTGGATTATTTACCATAGTTCAAGGCGTGGGGTATTATGATCCTCCCGTGAGTATCAAATACAATCTAGTAATTTAAATGGAAGATTCTTCTTATCCAGTATGGCTTCTCCCCTACTCCTAGTATTAAAAGACGCAAAAAAAACATTCAAACCCGCCCTGTTGTAACGTCAAATGTTCCTTGTCATCAAGTTGCATTTCCTGCAATAGGAAACATCCACCCTCTCTACTTTTAAGACTAGAAAGTAAATTTTTCCTCTTGACCGGCCAGTGGATCCCCTTAATGTTCCAGGTACACCATTTAAGCACATCATTATCCCCAACACACTGTAGCAACATTTGAACTCGAGAGAGGAATAACTCTAATTGCTAATTAATAAACAAAGTCTCATCGAGCTTAACAATTACACAATCCAAAACTATTACAACTGACAAGCTCTCAAAATTAAATATATTAAAAAACCAAAAAACTGAACAAAATCGATCGGGGAATTTAAAATGTCCACAAAGTTTTTGCTTTCTCTGCACAGTCAGACAAGTTTATGGATCCATTAAATGTAATACGGGGAACTATTGGGCACCAGAGGGAATACTGATTCCCGAGTTCCCTTACTCTTCTCTTGCTCGGTGTTAGTTTTGGAAGTAGGTGAGCACTTTTGTGATAGCGATCACAATTTCTGTTATGCTTTCTTTAGTGATAGCAAGGGATAGGTGTATAGCAATGGGCAAGAGTTACAGCTGGGGGAAAGGCAATTACGATGCGATTAGGCACGATATAGGAAGCATAGGAGCGAGAAGGAAACTGAAGGGGATAGGTACATTAGAAATGTGAAGCTTATTCAAGGAAAAGCTACCGTTTGTCCTAGATAAGTATGTACCTGTCAGGCAGGTAGGAAATTTAGAGTGTGGGAGCCATGGTTTGTGAAGCAAATGGAATCTCTGGTCAAGAGGAAGAAGAAGGCTTAGGTTAGGATGAGATGTGAAGGCTCAGTTAGGGCGCTTGAGGGTTACAAGGTAGCCAGGAAAGACCTAAAGGGAGAGCACAGAAGAGCCAGGAGGAGACATGAGAAGTTGTTGGCGGATAGGATCAGGGTAAACCCTAAGGCTTTCTATAGGTATTTAAGGAATAAAAGAATGACGAGAGTAAGATTAGGGCCTATAAAGGATAGGAGTGGAAAGTGGTGTGTTGAGCCAGAGGAAATACGGGAGCACTAAATTTTTTCAACAATATTCACTCAAGAAAATGACAATCTTGTCGAGGAGAATACTTAGATACAGGCTACTAGACAAGGTGTGATTGAAGTTCACAATGAGGAGATATTAGAAATACTGCAGAGTGTGAAAGTGGATAAGTCCCCTGGGCCGCGTGGGAGTTATCCTAGGTTCCTCTGGGAAGCCAGGGTGGAGATTGCCGAGCCTTTATCAATGATCTTTAAATCGTCATTGTCTACAGGACTATTGCCAGAAGACTGGAGCATGGGAAATGTGGTTGCCCTCTTCAAGAAGCGGAGTAGAGATAATCCTGTTACTTATAGATCAGTGAGCCTTACTTCAGTTGTTGGTAAAGTGTTGGGAAAGGTTGTAAGGAATAGGATTTATAATAATCTAGAAAAGAATAAATTGATTAGGGATAGTCACAACGGTTTTGTGAAAGGGAGGTCGTGCCTCACAAACTTTCTTGCGTTCTTTGAGAAGGTGACCACACAGGTAGATTAGAGTAAACCGGATTATGTGGTATATATGGATTTGAGCACCGCATTCGATAAGGTTCCCCATAGTAGGCTATTGTACAAAATGCGGAGTAATGGGATTGTGGGAGATATAGCACTTTGGATCCGTAATTAGCTTGCTGAAAGACGTCAGTGGGTCATGGTTGATGGGAAATGCTCATCCTGGAGTTCAGTTAGTAGTGGTTTACCGCACGGGTCGGTGTTGGGTCCACTGCTGTTCATCATTTTTATAAATGACCTGGATGAGGGCGTAGAAGGGTGGGTTAGTACATTTGCAGACAACACTAAGGTCGGAGGAGTTGTGGATAGTGAGGAAAAATGTTGGAGGTTACAGAGAGACATAGATAAGCTACAGAGCTGGGCTGTGAGGTGCCAAATGGAGTTTAATGCGGACAAGTGTGTGGTGATTCACCTTGGTCGGAGTAACAGGAATGCAAAGTACTGGGCGAATGGTAAGATTCTTGGTAGTGTGGATGAGCCGAGAGATGCCGGTGTCCAGGTACATAGATCACTGAAAGTGGCCACCGAGGTTGACAGGGTTGTTAAGAAGGCATACAGTGTTTTAGCTTTTATTAATAGAGGGGTCAAATTCCGGAACCATGAAGTTATGCTACAGCTGTACAAATCTCTAGTGCGGCTGCACTTGGAGTATTGTGTACATTTCTGGTCAACACATTATAACAAGGATGTGGAAGCTTTGGAAAGGGTGCAGAGGAAGTTTACAAGGATATTGCCTGGTATGGAGGGAAGGTCTTACGAGAAAAGGCTGAGGGACTTGAGGCTGTTTTCGTTAGAGAGCAGAAGGTTGAGAGGTGACTTAATAAAGACATATAAGATAATCAGAGGTTTAGATAGGTAAGCCTTTGTCCAAGAATGGTGACGGTGATCATGAGGGGGCATAGCTTTAATTTGAGAGGTGATAGATATAGGAGAGATGTCAGAGGTAGTTTCTTTACTCAGAGAGTAGTAAGGGTATGGAATGTTTTGCCTGCAAAGATAGTAGATTCGCTATCTTTAAGTGCATATAAACCGTCATTGGACAGGCATATGGACGTACATGGAATGGTGTAGGTTAGATGGGCTCAGATTGGTATGACAGGTCGGCGCAACATCGAGGGCCGAAGGGCCTGTGCTGCGCTGTAATGTTCTATGTTCAATATCATCAAATGATTTTTTTTTCAGAATCACCGCCGCTGAAAATCCCGATAGGACATAATCCTGGAGCCCGTGATTTAAAGCCATTGGATCTTTCCCCTGGGTTCTGGAAGCTTCCATTAGCCTTTGTTTATCCCCATAACTATGTAACCGCATGAGGACAGGGTGAGAACGCTGGTCTGAGCCTGACCTGTGCACCGTAACCCGATGAACTGTCTCAGTCTTCATCCGTGTCTCTTCAGTTTCGAAGTGAAGGAATCACTGCAGCCAGTTCTCGAAAAATACTGACTGGCTGACCACCTGCTGTCTGGGCCAACAGACCGACGATGTGAACATTCTTCATCCTGCCCCTGTTCTCAATGTCGTCATCATGTTCAGTAAAGATACGGACCTGTTTTTCAGTGATGAGGATCATCTCTTGTGAGGAATTGATCACAGACTCTCTCATGCAGTTTGGCGCTTGACATCGTCCATTTTGTTTCCAAGACTGTCAAGTTGCTTCTCAAGTTTTTGGAGCGCATCTGAGAGCGGTAGTATTTCTAGCCGCGGCTGAACTTTTCTTTAATCATGGCTTCAATCATTTTACGTAACTTGATGAACTCAGTGACCAAGACCTGGGTGAGTAACTGGGTCCAGGGAACGAGCAGAGTGGGTTGCAGATATCGCCTCAGGTATGCTCGATGCTTCTGACGGGTTTCTACGTGTGTTACGACTTACTCATCCTTTTCCAAATTCTGTCATTTCCACTTGATAAAACGGGATTAATAAAGATTCTATCACCCTTTTAGTGTTGAATTTTATGTAAATTGCTGGAATAGAGTAGGTTCGGGAACCACTTTGCCCGTGCTGTGATGCAGGGCCCAACAAAGAAGACCTTCTGGATCGCCGCCATCTTGGATTTCTCCTTTAACATTTTATCGATATTATCATTTTGGTTTGCATTATATCCCTGGATGTTCTGGAGAAGTGTGATTTTGTACCACTGTCTACACTTTCCCCCACACTGCAAATTGCTGCCCATTCCTCGATAATCCTTGACCCTGTTGTTACTTATGAACCTTCTGTCTGTGCCTCAAAAATATTCAATATCTCTGCCTCCAATGCTCTGTTGGGAAGAGAGTTCCAAATAGTCTCACCATAGAGAAAACAAAAATTAACCTCAAGTGAGTGTGAGATTATTTTTGTCTCCTTACCTGAGAAAGGATATAATTAATTTGGAAGCAGTTCGGAGATGCTTCACTTCATGTATTCCAGGGAAGAGTGTTTTATATTATGAAGGCTTTAACATGTTACTCTTGGAATGAGAGGTGATGTTATTGAAACATACAAAACCGAGAGGAGAGTGGATCAGATAGATACCCACTGGGTGTTTGTATAATCCAAACTTCTCGTCATTTTTATAGAATCTCTACAGTGTAGAAGCAGGACATTCCATCTATCATGTCCACATTGACCCTCGGAACTGTATCCCCCCTGGACTGCCCTCCCGTACTCTATCCATGTAACCCTGCATTTCCCATCACTAACCTATCTAATGTACACATCCCTGGGCACTATGGGCAATTTAGCATAGATAATCCACTCTAAGCTGCATATCTTTCGACTGTGGGAGGAAACTGGAACACTTGGAGGAAACCCACGCAGACATGGGGAGAATGTTCAAAATCCAGGTTGTCCGAGGTTGGAATTGAACGCAGCGCCATAGCGATGGGAGGTAACAGTGCTAACCACAGATCCACAATGTGGTGCATCCGTTAGTTCTATTAGTTACGTGTGGCTGACTAAAGAAATCTCCCTGACTTGTTCCTATCACTGAACCTCCCCCAGTCTGAGAACTTTATCATCAGCCAAATCACCAACCTGGTTACGTTTAAAATTTGTTATGAGCAGTGGAGGAGTGGGACGAGAAAAGGAAACAATAACACCCTCCATCCTCATTCAGAGCATGAATTAGGAGAAATTCATAAAGTGATATTTCATTCCAGTGGGAATTCTCTTTCCCTGATGTTTGGGATGGCCAGATATTTATATTATACCGAGGCTGGCTTTGTCTGATTGTCTACAGACAGGTGACTCAGGGATAATGGTGCATGGAGAGCAAAGTGCAACTGGGACCACAATGAGATGTGCCACGACCTTATTTACTGGTGGAGTAGTGCCAAAGGGCCGAATGGCCCCCTCGTGTCCCTTTGTGTTCTGATGTTCCATTCAGCCCTTCGGATCTGCTACATAGGGGCAGATTGAGGCCACTCCCATGGTTAGGTGCAGTTGTGGAAATGTAGTTGGAAAATGTAGGCTGGGCCAGAAAGTGCCCCCACCACCCCCCAATCACTGTTTCCAGGCTTCCCCTCTCTGTAACGTCTGCTCCAAATGAGGGACATATTGCAGCCCCAGATCCACTGGGAATACAGCCCCATACTCCACCCAGAGTTAAAACAACAAATACTCTGCTCTCCCTGAATGCAACATTTTACAACACGATTTCCAGGAAAATAACCCATTACTTTCCAATAGCAGAGCGTGTTAAATTAATAAATAGGAACAGGAGTAGGCCAATCGGCCTCTCAAGCTAGCCCTGTCATTTAATAAAAACATGGCTGATCTACTCCAGGGCTCAGCTCCACTTCCTTGCCGATGCCTTGTATCCCTCCATACCTCTCTGGGTCAGGAAATTCCAGACATTCACTACTTTCTGAGAGAAGACATCGGTTTGCATCTCAGATTGAAATCGATACTCCTGATTCGGTATCTATATCCTCGAGTGTAACAGTCTGCCCAGGAATGTGTCTTGTATACTTCAGCAGTGTCACTCATCATTCATTTAAACCCCAATGGATGATCGCCTCACCATTTTAGAAATTCTCAATAACTAAACCCTTCCATCGTAAGAAGCTGCCTAATGCAACAACCTAGTTACTTGCTGCATAAGCATGCTAACTTTATGTTTCATACACAGGAAGGCTCCAATCCCTTTGTACTGCTCCTTTTCTGGAAGTCCTCTCCATTAAATAACAACCTGCCTTTTGATTCTCAGTGTCATCCTCAAACTCGGATGTATATTGCACTCAGCTCCCTCCTTCAGGCTATCAGTATAGATTGTCAATAACTGATGCCATTGGACTGATATTTGTGGTCCTCCAGCAGATTCCCTTATAATAAAGATCCATTAATCCTGACTCTTCGATTTCTGTGTTAACCAGTCATCATCCCATGTTACTACAGTATCCGACGTCCTAGGGCTTCTGTTTTGTGTAAGAACTTTTATTTTGTGATACCTTGTGGAAAATCTCTGGAAAGCCTGGTGTCTACCAGATCCCCTTTTATCAAGTCGACTTGTTACATTCTCAGGCATCTCCAGAAACACTTTACATGATTTTACAGGGTAAAATATAATTTCCCATTCACAAACCCACACTGACTCTGCGTGAAGCTTTTCCAAATGTCCATGCTGGGCAAGTTTTCCAAACTATACTAGTCCCATCTGCTTTCATTTGGTCCATATGCCTCTAAGTTTTTCCCAGTCATATGTTTGTCCAAATGAGTTTTAAATGTTGCAGCTGTATACACATCTACCATTCTTCCTCTGGCAGCCCATTCCATACCCACACCACACTCTGTGTAGAGACGTTGTCCCTTCGTCCCTTTTAAATCTTCCCTCTTACACCTTAAACCCATTCCCTCTATGCCTGAACTCCCCCAGCCCGTGGAAAAGATCCTGGCTATTCACCCTATCCATTCCTCTCATGATTTTATAAGCTTCTACAATGTCAGCCTGCAATCTTCTACACTCCATCTGATACTAACTTCAAGAACAAGCATTTAAAGATAAGCACTGCAAATTTGGAACTTTCTTCAACATGACAGGTAACCAACACTCAGCCCAAACTTCATACTGTTATTTGTTTTTCTCCATGTTACAATACTAAGGCGGCATGAAACGCTTACTAGTGCCAGTAAGAAGTCAAGCATCTGAATTTCTTTGTCTGAAGGGTGTGATGATCACTATAGTGAAAACGTATCTGTGGCCAGACCTATATAATACCTCATAGTCAACATTCTCCCTCCTGGCCTCCCTATGACCGTGAGTGGTTGTGTCTTCTTTATCTTGCAATCAATAGAGAGAACACCTTTCCCCCATTCACAACTTAATTTAAATCCGTTTTTCAGTATTTCTCATTCACCACTGCCAAAAGCCCGTTTATCTTTTGTTACACTCTCTTTTCCCTGCAACCCACCCCCTCTTCTGGCAAGGGATTAAAAGACCATTTTGCAATTGTATTCAGTTTTGAAGAAGTGTCACACTGGACTTGAAGAGCTAACTGTTTCTCTGTCTCTGCAGATGCTGACAGACCTGCTGAGTTTCACCAGAAATGAATAAGCACAGAACAAATTTTCAATTAAACAAATGACTATGGATACTGGAAATAAGACTATAAAAATGTTGGAGATGCTGGGAGCTTTACAGAAGGTTCACTGGACCTGAAAGTTTAACTCTGCATTCACTCCAGAAAATGCTGCAACATCTTTAGAAATTTCTTCAGCAATTTCTGTTTTTGAACAATTTCCAATGATGTATGTCAAAGATGCCCAAACATCTTGTCCACCATGGAGCGCTGTACACTGGGAACTGAACGCATGGTGCAGAAGTTCGTTGATTCTGAAATTGCATAAGGTTGGCATCACTGACACTACAGAGCTCTGAATCATGGTCAGGGAGAAAAACAGAGGGAAACAAGTTCACGTTGAACACAGAACATTGGAGGCGTGGCACCAAGGAAAGACTTCCAACAGAATAAGAATATGAAAATGGAAGTATTTCCACATCATAAAACAGAGTAGGTCACTGAATACAGGGCTGATGGGTGAATGGGTCTCGGTGTGAAATGGGGAACAGTCAGTAGAATTGAATTGTAAATATTCAGGCTTAAACTGGATTATCATCTGATGATGTAGATCACAGCAGCAGAAGAAGCAGAATTGTTTTCAATGACAATCTGTAACTATTTCCTCAGGATAATCCATCCGCCCACCATTACCATCAAGCCGGTCCATGGTTCAGTGACGAGTGTGGGTAAACATGCCAGGGTGGGAATCACGTGCACCTAAACCTGATGACAACACATTAATGCGACCACACTTGACTGGTTACACTCCAAACAACAGGACTAACATCTGATGCAGAGGGAGAAATGATCCCAAGCCTAACAAATCAGATCTAAGCTCTGTCGGCCTGTCAAATCCATGCATAACAGTCGATGGACCATTAAATAACTTACTGGAAGAGAGGACTTCACAAATATCCGCATCCTAAATAAAGGAACAGCCCTGTACGTCAGTGTAAAAGATGCAGTATCTGCACCATCCTCAGCCAGAAGCGTTGAGTCGATTGTCCACCTCACCCTCGCCATGATGCCCACAGAATCACAGAGGGCAGTCACAAACCAATTCGATTCACTGCACGTGAGATGAAAAAAACAGCTGAACACAATAGATACGACACAGTCAATGGGCCCTGACCCTATTCCTACAATAGGACTGAAGACTTGTGCTGCACAACAAGTCCTGTCCCTGGGGAAGCTGTTTCATTCCAGCTCCAACTCTGACATCTCCCTGGCATTGTGGAAAATTCCTCAACTATGTCCAATCCGCTAAGAGGAGAATTACTGCAATCTGACTATTTACTCGTCCTTCAGTCCCATCAAGACAGTTAAATTGGTGGGAGTTCTTTTTGACAGAGCTGTCAAGCAGCACAGAAATGATCTGCTCAGTGTGGTTTCCGACAGGTCCCCATGTGGAGATGGTGCTGTTGTGGAAATGTCACTGGATTACTAATCCAGACCAGGCTAATGCTCTGGCAGCTGGTGGAAATTAAAAACAATTAATAAAATATCAAGATCTAAACTCTGGTGTCAGTAATAGTGATCTTGTGTGCAACATCAATTGTAAACATCGATCTCCTTCCCCAACATACTTTCAGGAAGTGAATCTCTCATGCATCCCTGGTCTGGCCTAAAAGTGACTCCAGAAACACAGACATGTGATAAACTCTTTAATGGTCTCTCAATCGGCCAAGCAAGACACTTAATTATATCAAACTGCTCTAAGGTCTTAAAGGATGAACCTATAACGAACACCAGGCCCCAGCCTCGCTATTAGAAAAGAGAAATAGGAAACACAATCCCATCTAGCCTGCAGAGATCTCCTTCCTAACAGCTGAGAGCTTGTGACAATATTTGCAGAGCTTTCCCACAGACTGCACAGAAACATTGTGACAGGAGTAGGTCATGCAACATATTGAGCTTTCCCTGTGCTCATTAATGGCGGAATATCTCCTCAGTGAAGTTTTCCCCATAAAATATTCATATCCCTTAATATGTTTAAACATTGTGAAATATAAAAAGAGAACTTCTGTAGTGCCTTCAGCCCATCAGTTTTGCTCCTCCATTCAATATACAGGCAGTTCTCTGATAACGCGTGTTGATTAAATACAATTTGGCTGCAATGTGATTCGGGTATCTTTTTCTATAAAGCGAATTCCCATTCACTGTGACGCGATTCCTTGCCGGCAAGCAGCTGAACAGCAAAACCCTGCCTCAGGATCCTCTCTCTGCAAAATGTACCAACAACGTGTTCAACTAAAACAGGAATGCAATGCGCTTACGAAGGCTTGAAACTGAGCCTGAAACTGGAAATTGTAGGCTACATTTAGAAAGAACTTTATTCCAAACTGTGGAGAGAATCTTGCGGAGACCTGGAATTCCCCATCGGCATCACGTGGTCAGTCAACCCCCACGTGCTTTCTGGTGAAAGGTACAGTGCTCCAGTGAGTGACAGTAGTGTGAAAGTGTTACATTTACAGCACTTTTCCATTACAGCATGTGATTTAAAGATTTATTTAGACTGTCCTAGTGTGTGTGTTAGACCAAATTTAATTTTTGGTTTTTACTTACATTTTTGGGGCTTCAAATCCCACAAGTCTGTCATCCCAGATATCAGTCTGCTCATCCTTTACTGCTCTCTCTCAATATCAGGTTTGTCCTCTATTAGAAACAGAGATCAAAACTGCACACAATGCTGCAGAATGTTCGAGATGGTGTCTCACCAAGGCCCTGTACAGCTGCAGTAAGATACCCTTACTCCTGTACTCAAATCCCACTGCAATATTGCTTTCAGTGACTGGTGTACAGTGAGATCCAGATTCCTTTCAATGTTACAGCTCCCCACTTGCAGGGTCTATATACACTGGTCAGCGTGCCAATGCCTTTCCCAGTATTGACCCCTGGATTCAGAACTCACTGCCTTAAATGGACTCGGAGGACTCTACAGAAATAAACAAAAATGCAGCTTAAGGTACTTTATACAGCAACATTTTTCAACCACTCCCTTTACAACTGATAGTCTGCCATTCTATTGTTCCCATCAAAGGATACAACATCATATCTCTCCCATTGCTCTCCATCTGTCAGGTATTTGCCCAGTCATTTCACTTGTCACAGTCACCTTGGAGCTTTTTTACATCCTTCTCACCCACTCACAAGCTGACATTGTTTCGTGCTATCAGCAAACTTGGGAATATTGCATTTGAGACACACAACCAAATATATGATGTGTATTTGCAATAGCTGGCGCCCAAGCCACGATCCTTGCTATATCCTCCTAGCCTACCATAAAAAAAACATTGTTTTATTCCTACTCACTGTTTCCTGCCAGCTCTGCCCTTCGAAAACTACCAGGTATTAGCCCCAGTCCCACAGGATTCGAATTTGAACAATAGGCTTGGGGCTTCATCAAAACTTTTTCTGAAATTCCACTCGTACTGCACTGACAGCTTCTACATAATTTTTCTAAAAGTCACTTTCTCAAATATGATTCCCATTTCATAAATCTCTCTTGACTTTGTCAATGCCCATTAATTTCAGTCCGATACTTTCTCTAAAGTGTTTAGTTGATAATTTCATTCTATTCCCTTTTTCTCACCAGACTAAATTTCCCTAGTATTGCTAGGAAGCTTTATTTTTTGTTTTGTTTTCCTCTGTGAATGCATAACTGAAGTATTTGCTCCATAGTTCTGGCATTCCCCGGTCCTCAATTCTCTGGTATCAAACTGTAGGAAAGCTGCACATTTTTTCTCTTAATTTTGCTATTGACATATTTTCAGAAAATATTACAAGTTCTGTCTTATAAACTTTGTGAAGATATTCTTCAGAAACCGAACAATTCCTATTTTAAAGTACTCAGTGATTGACCTTCCACAGCCACACAATCACAGAAGCAAAGACTCTGTACTATCGGAAATACAGCACGGTCTACATTAGACCCACTTTCCAACACAATAACGCCCGCCCCCTCACCCACCCCCGCCGTCCTCTTTCTCACCTCCCTCTCACCCTCCCCTCCTTCCCTCCCCTCACTCGCCCTCTCCCTCCCTCACGCCCTCCCCTCCCTCCCTCCCCTGTTATGCTCTCCATTCCCTCTCTCCCCTCTCTCGCCCACCCCTCTCGCCACCCCTCCCTCCCCTCTCTCGCTGAATGAGGCCATTCAGCCCCTTCAGTCACTTACACAGGAACAGGAAGATACCATTCAGCCCCTTGCGTGTATTATACAGGAACAGGAAGAGGGCAATCGGCCCGTTGAGTCTCTTACACAGGAACAGGAGGAGGCCATTCAGGCCCTTGAGTCACTTACACAGGAACAGGATGAGGCCATTCAGCCCCTTGAGTCACTTACTTGGGAATAGGTGAAGGCTATTCAGCCCCTTGTGTCACTTACACAGGAGCAGGAGGAGGCCATTTATCCCCTTGAATCACTTACATAGGAACTGGAGGAGGCCATTCAGCCCCTTGAGTCTCTTACACAGGAACAGGAGGAGGCCATTCAGTCCCTTGAGTCATTTACACAGGAACTGGAGGAGGCCATTCAGCCCCTTGAGTCACTTACTCAGGAGCAGGAGGAGGCCATTGAGCACCTCGAGGCACTTGCACAGGAAGAATAGGAGGCCACTCAGCCCCTTGAATCCCTTACAAAGGAGCAGGAGGAGGCCATTCAGCCCCTTGTGTCATTTACACAGGAACAGAAGAAAGGCATTTAGCCCATTGAGTCTCTTCCACAGGAGCAGGAGGAGGCCATTCAGCCCCTTGAGTCTCTTACACAGGAGCAGGAGGAGGCCATTCTTCCCTTGAGTCACTTCCACAGGAGCAGGAGGAGGCCATTCAGCCCCTTGAGTCTCTTACACAGGAGCAGGAGGAGGCCATTCTGTCCCATGAGTCACTTACACAGGGATATCAAGAGGACACCATCAGTCCCTCAACGCTCTTACACAGGGACAGAATGAGGCAATCAATGCTGATTCCAGATGAAAAGCTTATGCCTGAAACAATGATTCTCCTGCCCCTCGGACCCTGCCTGACCTGTTGTGCTTTTCCAGCACCACTCCTGACTCGGACTTCCAGCATCTGCCATCCTCACTGTCTCCTGATTAATGCTCTAACATGATGAAAAAATGGAGCAGAGGCTGCACAGACTGCTCCATGTTGTTCCTGTTGGCTATGTTTCTGATTATATATATGTGGGACTTTAACGTGTTTTTTTCGCAGTGAGGACAGAAGCGAAATGCTTTGTGTGAAGTCTCAAGGAGGCACCTTCCATCTCCGACAAGACAGCCTGGTGTTCTCTATGTAGGGCAGAAGCTGTTGGTAATGGCTATCTGTTTCAGAAGGAAGGTATTGTGGCTGCTGTTGGGGATTATGAACAACATGGCGTTCGGTGCAAGGTCACACAATAACTGCTTATTAATGTGGTGAGGTGTTAATTAAGGCTTAGAAACAATTAGGAAAGCCATGTTGGACTGATTAATGGATTCTCTGAGTGCAAATAATGCTGATCTTGTTCATGTTGATCTTGTCTAGTGCACGTCCTGTTCAGTGTAACCTGTAATGCCTTACTCTGTCCAAGTCTATTTCCACCCTATGATCTGTCAGGCCTTGCTTACTATGATCAGCCTCCACTGCTCATAAATAAAGTGCTACCTTGTACTGACGTACACGTGACAATAAATCAAACCAATCAAACATGGGTAAAGTATGGTATTTCTCAACGTATCACTGTCTCTTCTGGAAAGAAGAGATCACAACCAATTCTCAAGCTTCAGTGCAAGCATCTCTATTCTCTCATAGCTCTACAGATTAACCATTCAGTTTCTTCACTCTCATTTCATGATACAAACATATGCGTCTGTGATAACGAGATTATTGCTTACAAAGGAGATCAAATCTGTAGAGATTTCCTCAAACATCTCTCGGCATGTATTCATAATTGTAGGAATATGGCTTTACTTAGATTCTTGAATCAGTTGACACAGAGAGCAGTAGACGTATTCGGTATAGATTTCAGTAAGGCCTTTGATTAGGTTCCACATGATAGACTGCTCTGGAAGGTTCTATCGCATAGAATGCAGGGGGAGCAGGCAAATTGGATCCACAATTGGCTTGATGTTAGGAAGGAGAGGTTAATAGTGGAAGAATGCTTGTAGGACTGGAATCTTGTAACGATTTTTTATTCATTTTTTTCTGGATGAGTGCATTGCTGGATAGGCAGCATGTATTACCCATCATAATTGCCCACAGGGCAGATAAGGGCCAAGCTCATTGTTGTGGGTCTGGAGTCACATGGAGGCCAGACCAGGTAAGGATGGAATTTTCCTTACCCGAAGGATATTAGTGAACCAGTGGAGAATCTCAGCGGTTAGTGCTGGGCCCTTTACTGTTTGTTATCTCTTACCAATGACGGGAATGAGATTGTAACAAGCATGATGATTAAATTTTCAGATGACATTGAAATATTCAGAATTGCGGACAGTGAGGAAGGTTATCAAAAAATACAGCAAGACCCTGAAGTGGACCGAGAACTGGCAAATGGAGTTTAACATAGATAGGTGTGAGGTCTTGCATTTTGGAAAGACAAATCAAGGTAGGTGTTTCATGGTGAATGGGAGGGCCTTAACAGGGGGTAGTGGACAGAGAGACTTTGAAGTTCAGGTTCACGGTTTTCTGAAAGTGGAGTCACAGGCCGACAGAAGGCTTTTGGCACACTGGCCTTCATCAGTCAGGGCATTAATTATAGAAGTTGGGAAGTTATGTTGCAGATATACAAGACATTGGCGAGGCCACACTTGAAGTATTGTGTTCAGTTTTTGTCACTTTGTTATAGGAAGGGTGTTATTAAACTAGAAACAATGCACAAGAAATTTACAAAGATGTTGCCACAACCCAATGGCATGAGTTAAAGGGAGAGTTTGGATATTCTCAGACTTCTTCTTTAGAGCAGAGGAGACTGAATGGGGAACTTATAGAGGGATATAAGATCACGAGGGGCATGGATATGGTGAATGCTTGAAGGAAATGGACCAATTGCAAGGAAATGTGGTAGTGTGGATTGATATTTACGATGTGGAGGTCGAACCCCTCTGTTAATTAAAGCAAACACCCAGAAAAGCTCACTTTGCTGCGTAATTTGCTAATATATGATTGACAAAACTCTGACATGCCACTATTTAAAGAAAAATAAGAATTCAATTTCTTAACTTTAATAGTCATCATTAACAACAACTATTCACAAATACAGGATCCCCTTTTCTTAACTGTTGTCTATCTGGCTCCACCTCGAAAAAAACGCTGTTCCTATGACCCACGTCTGAAACATTACATTCAATTAATCTCAAGACCACAGTGTCTCTGCCTCTTCCGCTGTCTTCACTCTTCCAGCTGCTGATATCCAGGAGTCATATTCCTTTGTTTTTAAGTGCAACTAGGTTTTACATGAGAAGGTATCTTAGAGAGTGTTTTAGGTGGCCAGTTACCTCTCCGGCTCTACAGCAGTTGCTCTGCTGTTCAATGGTAGTTACTCTGCATTTAGGTTTCAAAGTGCCAGGTGCATATACTCTTCACGACACATTAAATTCTCATAATTTGATTATTTTCACGTGTCGGAACAATGATATTCAAATACCATTGTCTTCTGGTATCCTGGGCATTATTTAAACTAATTCTTATCAAAACAGCAACCAAAACTCAGGTATCCATTTACCAGACAATTGTTACATTTGGAAAAGCCTGACCATTAGCTGGCAGTTCTGGCTGTACATTATATTCAGCAAAATCAGTTCTGTCTGAAAGTGACCAGACATGCTTTCAGCTGCATAACACCTTCCCCCACCCCCATCCTTTTCAGGAAAAAGAAATGAAAGTTCAGTATGAAAAGATGGCTTCATTTCCTTTCTAGTAATTCTGAATCCCAAAACTACGAAATGCAGAAGTAATTAATCTAACTTATATCTTTAATATTAATTCTACACACATATGTAACATTGCAATATTCAAATGTAATCTGCACTTTTTCCTTTAAATCTGCGATAACATATCTGCTATCACAATTGTATGGCCCACAACATGGATATTTTGGCAGTTAAAAGTCGATAACGTCAGACTCCAATGAAATATTTACATATTTTAGTCTTTAAATCTTTCAAAAAATTCAAAAGGATTGTATTTTATACATTCATCTCCGACAACCCGTTTGTCACATGAACAATCATGTATTGTTAGGCCAATACCAAACTCAATAATCTTCTTTCAATCGTGGAGCACTTTCTTTCTGGTGGTTGTTCGGTTTCTTTTGGACAGGTAGCCAATTGGCCATTCCATTCCATTATCGTGTTCCTGCATCAATACCTCTCCAACCCCTATGTCGCTAGCAACAATCACAATTTTGAAGTGTTTCAAAATATTTGGTGTAGCTAAAACTGGTGCGGTAATTAATGCCGCTTTTGAATTCTCAAATGCCTGCTGGAACTGTTCTATACACCAACATTTTACGGCTTTTTCAGTAAACCCATCAGCAGTTCCACAACACTGCTAAAGTTTTGAACAAGCTTCCAATGGAATCCACTCAGTCCCAAAAATCGAAACTCCTCTTTCATCGAGGATGGTTGTGGAAATTCCTCAAAGCCCTTCGTCTTTGTGTTCCATGGGGTCAACCTTCTATGTCCAATGTAATGTCCCAATAACTTCACCTCTGCCTTCGCAAATTCTGTTTTCTTCTAATTTATTATCAGTTTTCCTTCTTGCAATCGTGCAAGGAGCTCTGCCAACTGTAACATGTGATCTTTCCATGACTTGCTAAAGATCACTGCATCTAACATATAAACCGCACAATTTGTTATTCTGGTCACAACTCTGTTCATGAGTCTTTGTAATGTGGCTGGTGCATTATTCATTCCAAAGAGCATCACTTTGAATTTAAGTAACCCTTTAAGGTGACAAACGCAGAAACTTATTTCACTTTCTCTTATAAAGTTGCCTGTCGCCTGCAGGAGTGTTGTTTATCAGAACAACATTCTCTACTTCCACCCCATACACAAAAGCGTAAGTCCTCCCATCTTGGTTCTGCAAATGTCCTCATACTGCTGCAATGAAAATCAACTGGGTTCATTGCTCCTGCAACAGACAGCTCGCTATCCAATCCCACTCCTCAAGGACTTCCTTGTTAATTAAAGGATTGTGCGTCACATCAAACTCCATGACATCCGTATTTGATCCTCACTCTGCAGGGCAGTGACTACCAGCTGTTTCCACAGTTCCTTATCCCAATATTTGTAAGATTACAATGTATTCACATGACATACCTGCTATCTTTTTTTTATATCCAGCATCTTTACCAGACAGTTTACCTGACTCTACTTCTTCTCCATTTGGAAGGGGACACTAAACCTGGATTTGAAGGGATTTCCCACTATTGGTGGCAAACCCACGAAAAGATATAGCATCAAATTTCATACTTTGTACCTGCCACTTACTTCATTCTATGCTCTACCCTATTCATGTGCTGTTTAGCTAACTCACATACTCTAATCTCTCACTCACTTCAGATACATATTCCAAGTGTGAAATCCCCAACTTTGGACCTGCTAATTTCTCTTTAATTAATTCCAAAAGACCTCACACTTCATGTCCGAATACTAAATCAAAGGGAGTAAATTGAGTAGATCGGGGCATCTCTCATGGCAAACAATTTAATGGGACACCTTTATCCCAATCATTTGGCCAACCCTGACAGTACGCTGTTAACATGGTCTTCAGCACCTGATGCTGCAAATGTGTTGCTGGTCAAAGCACAGCAGGCCAGGCAGCATCTCAGGAATAGAGAATTCGACGTTTAGAGCATAAGCCCTTCATCAGGCATCTGCAGACCTCATTTTTTACTTCAGCACCTGATGCCAACTTTCCAAGGTTCCATGTGATTCAGGATGGGACGCACATCCCTCAGCCTGATCAGGTTTTTCCTGCACTATTACATGAACAGCGGGACAGTTAATGACACTTCTGCTCCTTTGTCTTTCTCTTTACTTTTTGCTTCTTGCTGTAACCTATGACAGTGAGATCTTGTTATTACACAGTCTGCAACATTTCCTGGGTATTTGCCTTTTAACTCATCAATCCCCTGGTCTTCAATTGACTTCGCCACCACAAGAGGTGTCACTCCCACCTTGGATCCTGCTAAATTGTTCTCAATAATAAAGCGGTATTTCTGAAACTGACGGTCTGTCACTCACTCCCACTGTTACGTCCCCAATCTTGATTTGGATCTCTAACTCGGTCTTACACAGGGGAGCACTACATTTCTGTTTGCATTCCACAAATTATCACTCTCTCAGGTAACATGTCAGAAAGAGTACAAATACATTTATCATTTACTTTTACATGCTGAGAGAATGTGAGGATTACAGATACCGGAGATCACAGTTGAAAGGTGTGGCGCTGGAAAAGCACAGCAGGTCAGGCAGCAACCAAGGAGCGGGAGAATCTTCGTTTCAGGCATAACCCCTTCATAAGGCAATTGGGGGATGGGGGTAAAGAGTTCTGAGAGATACGTCGGTGGGTGGGGGAGGAGCTGGGCAGAAGGTAACTTGGAAGGCGATAGGTAGATGCAGGTGGGGGGCGATGGTGAAAGGTCAGAGGACTGGGTGAAAGTGGATGGTAGTAGGACAGCTGGGACCCTCCAACCACACGGCATCAACGTCAACTTCACCAATTTCCTATTCTCTCCTCTCCCAATCTCATCCCAGATCCAACCTTTCAACTCAGCATCACCTTGTTCTACTCTCCTGACAGTCCACCTTCCTTCCCACATGTCCACTCCACCCTCCTCTCTGACCTATCACGATCATTCACACTTTCATTTTCCTATCGCCTTCCCACTGACCTTCCCCCAGCCCCACTTCTACCCTCCTAGTTATCTTTTACCCCCTTTTCACCACCGCCCACCTGCCACTTTCCAGATGATATGTCGATGTTCAGACACTGCCTTACCTGTTGTGCTTTTCCAGTGCCACAAGATTTGAATAATAGAGACTGAGCAGATCCCGTATCTCACAGAGTTATACCTTGTTATCCTTCTCCCCCTGTTCTTTCTGAGTAAACCTTCTCCCTAGAGGTGAATTCTTTGTAGAGAACAGGTACTAACTCCATACCCGTCCCCTGCCTAAGTTGAGCACTCTCCTGCAGCTCTTCAACTTTTCTTGGGTTCCTTTACTACTTCCACTAATGCCACTGGTTTAGCCTCTTTTACCACATTTTTTACCACAGTGCCTTTCTTCAACGATTTGCATTGTGACTTTGTCTATCCCACTTATTGCAGTGAAGACAGCTTTTCCTAGTGCCCTTCTTAAACCACCTGCACTGTAATTCTATGTGTTACACTCCGGTATTGTGAAAACATCTGAGGCTTTTCACCTCCTTTCAACCCTCTTGGGCTTATTTATTAACCGAAATAAACCATTCCCAGTGTGCTCTCGATCTTTGTTTTGTAGAGTGGGATCTTCCCTTCTCCCAATTTCTATCCCTCACAGGAGGGAGATCCTACCTGAAGATAAATTGCAGCTCATGCACCAATGCGTATTGACCTGCCATCTCTGCCGTGCTTCTCACTTCTCGAACTTGCTGTTCATTCGCATGAACTCTGATCACCTCTGGAAGTGAGTCTTTAAATTCCTCCAGCAAAATGATCTGTCTTGTCTATTTTTAAGGCCCATGCTCATCTATCAAAATGACTATGTTTAACTCTTTCAAACTGAATATAAGTCTGACCTGGTTCCATCATTATGTTTCTGAATCGTGCTCAATATACTGCTGGTACCAAATGTTCGCCCTTCCTCTGTCTTTCTAAACTTTATTGGCAAATTTGGAAGCATTTTCAAATCCCAGAACCTCTTTAGTAATGTTAAATCCCATTTCTCTCACTTTTCATTGAATCATCCACATGTAACCAAAACTAAACATATTTTCCAACCTAAGTTTTATTTAAAGATCTTTGACAATAATTGCCAAGTGTTGGAATCTGCTGAGACCTTTTGTTCACCTAATCTGTTCACATATGTCCCAATCCTGAATGACAAGCCCTTAAACTGTTATGACATTGACATCGAACCCCTATGTTAATAAAAACCAAACATCAAAAAAACTCATCTCGCCTAGTAATCTATTAAAACATGAGTGACAGAGAACTCCCAAATTCCACCATTCAAAGAAAAATAACAATTTATTGAATGAACACGAATAGTGAACATCAAACAACAACTATTCACATGTACAAGACAACCTTTTCTTAACTACTTACGATCTGACTACAACTCCAAAAATATGCTGTTCCATTAACCCACTTATTGAACATTACATTAACGTAGTCTCAACATCGCACAGTCTCTGTTGTCCTGTTGTCTTCAGTCTTCCAGCTGTTGATGTCCCTGGGTCACCTTCTTTCTGTTTTATTTTAAAGTAAATCAAGTATATTGGAAAGAATTTTTTTCTAATTTGAGACCAAAATGTTAGCTGTCCAGTTGGCTTTCCCAGTAATTTTCAAAATACCAGGTTTATATCCTCCCCATGACATATTCAATTCTCATTGTTTGATTGGTTTCTAGATGTTAAACAATAAAGTTTATCTTCCAGTGGTTTCTGGCATCCTGGGCATGATTCAAATTAATTGGTTACATTTTAAAGTAATTTTTGGAATCGCAAGTAAGAGTCACAACACTCTCTCTAATGGATGTGATAGATTAGGGGGCATTCTTCTTTCTGGCCAGGTATGTTAGATATCTACCCCGTTTATCACCAGACTCAAATAACCTCTGTTTCGCAAGGTAGATTTCCCTCTTTGCTGTTTGGGTGAGCCCAGCATTCAAACTAGCTCTGAGGGCTGTAATCTGCTGCAACTTGGTTACAGACGGTCTGGCAAGGTATGCTGTTTCAGCTGCCTTCAGGCAAGCCTCGAGCATATGCAGCTTCTCTGCCTTTTGCCACTTCTGGGTCACCGAGTAAGAAATTTTCAAACTCCTCGCACAGGCCTTGGCAGTCTCCGACATTTTACGAGCTGTACCCAAATTAATGTCCCAAAAATTTTTAAATTCCCCCGAAAAATATTCAATAAACTTGCTATCCTTCAGGAAGAAAGGAGCCATGTGCCAGTGCCGTGAGTTTGTCCCATCGCCACCGATGTTTACCTCCATGTACACTGCTGCATGGTCAGAAATGTCTCTCTTCCAAATTCTGGAGGACAGCACAGAATTCAAAAAGGTCAACAGGGCAAAAAAATGCCAATTCTCGAAAAGCACTTACGTGGCTGAGAGAAAAAGATGAAGTCCCTCTCCTCAGGGTGGGGACAACTCCACACACTCACCATTCCCAGCTCATGTTCAGGTACACCAACTGCCTGGATTGCGGGGACGTACACGCAAGACTCCGAGGCTTCCTGTCCCCTGTTTCTGTGTGAAGTGCCCCAAGGGCCAGCACCCAGGAAAGGGCATCTGTTAAAAATTTGAGGACGCAGGATATATTCAAATTCCCATACATATTTCCATGTATTAAAATTTTACGAATCAAAAACCACCCATATTCATTCTTAGTTTGGTCTCACAGCTGAAATAGAAGATTCTTCTTGATGAGTTAGTAACCCCTCTGCTTTTCAAATTAAAGGATGAGAAATAACACATGTCTGAACACTGAGACAGAGCGTTGAGGAGAGAAGGCAGGGTGAAGCGAGGGCTGCCGGCAAGGTAAGGGCTTAATTTATATTTGGGCAGTGGATAAACCCGAATACTGCACATGTAGCATCACCCTCCCGCCCTCCTACTCTAACCGGAACGGGAAGACTCAGTAAGATAAAACTTTTATTTTTATCTTTATCTTTCTTTTTCATATATTTAAGTGCGTTATTTGGGTTAAGTTAGTTAATATAAAGCTATGCTTCCCATAGCAGGGGACCTCAGACCGTGGCACGTTGTCTCTTGCTTGAAGTGGGAGCTTCAGAACGTGTCTGATATTCCTGACTCTTTCACCTGCAAGAAGCATGTCTCGCTGCAGCTCTTTTTTGACTGCATGACGGCCCTGGAGCTGTGGATGGACTCACAGTGGAGCATGCGCGATACTGAGGAGGTAGTGGACAGCACGTTTAGTGAACTGGTCACGCTGCAGGTTAGGATTGCTGAGGGATATAGTGAATGGGTGACCAAAAGGCATAAAATCAGTAGGAAGGCAGTGCAGGTGTCCATCTCCCTCCAAAACAGGTATACCATTTTGGATACTGTTGGGGAAGATTGCTCATCAGGGGACAGCAGCAGTTGCCAGGATCATGGCACTGTGTCAGGTACTGCTGTTCAGAAGGGCGGGAAAAACACTCGTAGGGCCATGGTTATAGGGGATTCTATTGTAAGGGGAATAGATAGAATGTTCTGTGGCCGAAAACAGGACTCCCAGATGGTATGTAGCCTCCAAGGCGCTCAGGTCAGGAATGTCACCGATTGACTACTGAGCATTCTAAAAAGGGGAGGGAGAACAGCCAGTTGTCTTGGTGCATTTTTTTTAGATTAGACTTACAGTGTGGAAACAGGCGGCCCAACAAGTCCACACCGACCCGCCGAATACCCCTACATTTACCCCTTACCTAACACTACGGGCAATTTAGCATGGACAATTCACCTGACCCGCACATCTTTGGACTGTGGGAGGAAACCGGAGCACCCGGAGGAAACCCACGCAGACACGAGAACGTGCAAACTCCACACAGTCAGTCGCCTGAGTCGGGAATTGAACCCGGGTCTCAGGCGCTGTGAGGCAGCAGTGCTAACCACTGTGCCACCGTGCCGCCCACCAACATATAGGCACCAACGATATAAGCAGGAAACGAGATGACGTCCTGAAAGAAGAATTCAGGTAGCTAGGAGAGAATTTAAAGGGGAGTGATCTCGGGAATACTACCGGTGCCACGTGCTAGCCAGTGTAAAAATGAAAGAATAGGCAGAATGAACACTTGGCTTGAGAGATGGTGTAGGAGGGACGGATTCAAATTTGTTGGACATTGGGACAGGTTCTGGGGAAGGTGGGACTATTACAAAATGGACGGTCTACATCTGAACCAGACCGGAACCAACATCTTTTGGGGGGGGGGGGTTGGTCCTACTGTTGGGGAGTTTGTAAACTAATGTGGCAGTGGTCTGGTAACCAGTCGAGACTGGAGATTGTAGAAATTGTGAAGATGGCATTAATAAAAAGAAGGGTAGGCAGAGAGCGGATGATCACAAATATCTAGTGGCATGAAATACGTCTACTTTCATGCAAGGAGTATAGTGTGTAAGGCAGATGAACTTAGGGCTTGGATTGGTGCCTGGGAGTATGACATTATTGCAATCACAGAGACTTGGTTAATGGAAGGGCATGATAATTAACAATGAAATGTTTCAGGATATAAATGCTTCAGACAGGACAGAGAGGGAAGCAAAAGCGGGTGGGGGTTGGGTGGGATGGAGTTGCATTGCTCGTCAAGGACGATTTCACGGCTATGCTAAAGGAGCACACTATGGAGGACTTGGGTAGCGAGGCATTATGGGTAGAGCTGAGAAATAAGAAGGGTGCAGTTACATTGTTGGGGCTGTATTACAGACGTCCCAAGAGTGAGTGTGGGGTAGAAGAACAAATATGTAAACAGACAATGGAAAGATGTAGAGGCAATAGGGGAATGGTGATGGGAGATTTTAATTTTCACAACATTGACTGGGATACACTTAACATCTGGATGGGGTAGAATTTGGAAGAATTCCAGGCGAGTTTTCTAGTGCAGTATGTCAATAGTTCGACGAGCGAAGGGGCCATATTGGACCTGGTACTGGGGAACAAGACAGGACAGGTGGTAGAAGTTGCAGTGGATGATATCTTTGGGAACCGTGACCACAATTCTGTAAGTTTCAGAATATTCACAGATAAATTAGAAAGTGGCCCTAAGGGAAGAGTACTAAACTGGGCCAAGGCCAATTATATCAAGATTAGACTGAAACTCGGAAATGTGGATTGGACATAGTTATTTGAAGGGAAGTCCACATTTGCGATGTGGAAGGCTTTCAAAGATAGGTTAAAGATAGTGCAGGATAGGCATGTCCCGTTGAAGGCAAAGGATAGGAAGGGCAAGATTCATGAACCATGGATGACAGGAGAAATTGTACGACTAGCCAAGAGGAAAAGGGAAGCATACATAAGGTCTAGGCAGTTAAGAACAGAACGGGCCCTGGAGGAATATCAGAAGAGTAGGACAAGTCTTAAACAAGAAATCAAGCGGGCTAAAAGGGGTCATGAAATAGCATTAGCGAGCAGAATTTAGAAGAATTCCACAGCAGTTTATTCTTGTATAAGAAGTAATCAGGTAACTAGAGAAAGGATTGGTCCACTAAAAGATAACGAAGGAAGTCTGTGTGTCGAACCTGGGAGAAGGGGTGAGATTCTGAATGATTACTTTGCATCAGTGTTCACTGAGGAGAGGGGCATGGTGAATGTTGAGATTAGACATCGAAGTTTGATTAGTCTGGATCACGTTGACATAAATAGGGAAGATGTGTTGGGTAGTCTACTGGTTATTACCATGGACAAATCCCCAGGACCGGATGTGATCTATCCCAGGTTGCTGAGGAAGGCGAGAGAGGAAATAGCTGGGGCCCTGACAGATGCCTTTATGGCATCCTTCAATACAGGTGAGGTGTCAGAGGCCTGGAGGGTTGCTCATTTTGTCCCCCTGCACCAGAAGGATAGTAGGGATATTCCAGGTAATTCCAGACCAGTGAGCCTGACTCGGTGGTGGGAAAGTTGCTGGAGAGGGTACTGAGGGATGGCATCTATTTATATTTAGAAAAGAATGGGCTTATCAGTAATAGGCAACATGGTTTTGCGCGGGGGAGTTCGTGTCTTATTAATGTAATTGAGTTCCTTGAGGATGTGACCAAGGTGATAGATGAAGGAAGGGCTGTTGATGTCATATACATGGACCTCTGTAAGGATTTTGATAAGGTTCTCCATGGTAGAATAATGGAGAAATTTAAGTCATATGGTGTGCAGGGTGTTCTAGCTAGATTGATAAAGAACTAGTTGAACAGCAGGAGACAGAAGTAGTAGTTGAAGGGAGTTTCTCGCAATGGAGAAAAGTGACCAGTGACGTTCCACAGGGGTCAGCGTTGAGGCCACTGATGTTTGGAATATAAAAAGATGATCTGAAAGAGGGCGCTTTTGGTATGATCAGCAAGTTTTCAGATGACATGAAGATTGATGGAGTAGCAGAAAGCATAAGGGAATGTCAAAGTATACAGAATGATATAGATAAACTGAAAAATGTGTTGCTGGAAAAGCACAGCTGGTCAGGCAGCATCCAAGGAGCAGGAGAATCGCTTCGGGCATAAGGCCTTCTTGAGGAATCGAAGATATTCCCGAAACATCGATTCTCCTGCTCTTTGGATGCTGCCTGACCTTCTGTGCTTTTTCAGCTCCACCATCTGCAGTCCTCACTTTCTCCTTTTTGATATAGATAGACTGAAGAGTTCGGTGGAAAAGTGGCAGATGGATTTCAATCCGGACAAATGTGAGGTGATGCATTTAGGCAAGAATAATTCTAGAGCGAATTATACAATGAACGGAAGAGCCTTTGGAAAAGTTGATGAGCAGAGAAATCTGGGAGTGCAGGTCCATTGTACCCTTAAGGTTGCTGCACAGGTGGATAGAGTGGTATGTAGTTTGCTTGTCTTCATTGGACGGGGTATTGAGCATAACAGCTGACAAGACATTGGTTCGGCCGCATTTAGAATACTATGTACAGTTCTGGTCGCCACTTTACCAAAATGATGTGGACGCTTTGGAGAGGGCGCAGAGAAGGTTTACGAGGATGTTGCCTGGTATGGAAGGTGCTAACTGTGAAGAAAGGTTGAGTAGGTTAGATTCATTTTCATTAGAAATAAGGAAATTGAGTGAGGACCTGATTGAGCTTTATAAAATTATGAAGGGTTTAGAAAGGGTGGATAGAGACAAGCCTTTTTCCAGGGTGAAGGATTCAATAACGAGAGGTCACACTTTCAAGGTGAGAGGTGGAAAGTTTAAGGGGGATACACGCGGTAAGTACTTCACACAGAGGGTGGTGGTGTTTGGAATGCGTTGCCAGCAGAGGTGGTAGAGACAGGCACGGTAGATACATTTAAGATGCGTGTAGACAGATGCATGTGTAAGTGGGGAGCAGAGGGATACAGATGCTTAGGAATTGACCGACAGGTTTAGACAGTACATTTTGATAGGCTCCAACATTTGTTGGAACACAAACGAGAAATTCTCAAAGGGCTATTCAAGTGTAAGTTCCCTTCCCCAGAGGACTGTGGTGCCTAGATGGTTGCATTTATTCAAAGTTGTTTTGTATGTAGTAAAATGGTATACAGACAGAAACGTGCTGCTGAGACCGAAAGCACATGGAATGGTGACAAAGTATCTAATAGCCCACTCCTGCTGCTCAGTCCTGTGTTGCTATGTTCTATTCAACTCCTCAAGCTCCTACAAGGAGCAGATGGAGGCCACTTGCTCCAAATACCTGGTCAACAGTAACACAGCATCTCATTCAGTCCCTCAAGACTGTCACACATGGTTTGGTGTCCGTTGGAAATGTTATTTGGTTCGAAAGACGCCTCTGGTCTCATTACAGAGTGTTTCCTCTCTGCAACTTGTGGTTCATTTGTTGGTGATATTATAGACCCAGATTCAACGTGAATACAGTCCCCATATCTCAACCAGAGATGACTCACAAAATACTTTACTCTCTCTGATTGCAACGCTCAATAAAAGAACATTCAGGAAAATTACAGCCATTAACTTGGCAATTACTGAATATGAGGACAAAAGGAACAGGATCAGGTAAGTCGGATGATCAAGCCACTGTATAACATCATGGCTGTTGACAGTAACTCCTCTTTAATGCCCAATTCCTCATCCCTTCGCTCTCTGACAGGTCAAACATCCACCTACCTCCTCCTTAAATGCTTTCAGTGATATAGCTCCCCTAGCTCTCTCGCCCAGATAATTCCTGACAGTGATTACCTTCTGTGAGAGGAAAGCACGCTCTACACATACACCGTCACCTATTGATATGAACAAGAGACGAACACAGGGGCTCAGGAAAGAGCGAATAGCTTTGATACCAAAGCAGTATATTTGACTGAGGATGGCATCGGGACCACCTACTTATTTGAGCTGAATGTGCATCAAGTGTAACCTTCCCACTTTCAGAATACAAATAAAGAGATTTGGGGTCAGTCGCCAACAATCTCTTCTGTCCCAGGACATCTCTGCAGGGGATCGTCAGGTTAGCCCCCTCAGCACAAACATCTTCAGCTGCTCCATCAATGTATTTTCCCATCATAAGATCGGAAGTAGGTATGATGACTGAAGATCACAGAATGTTCAGAACATTTTGTCCCCCATCAGCTCCTGAACCATTCTGTGTCCAAGTGCAGCAAGACCCGGACAGCATTCCGGTTTGTGCTGGTAAAGTGTCGGTAACATTTATGTAACAGCACGGCCAGACACAGCACATTTCCACAGTTAAAAGAGGAGCTCATTCAGCATCTCCAGCTGGTTGCACACTGGTATGGGCTAGCATTCAGGAACAGGAAGAGTGACAGCATATTCAATACTCCTGCCTGTTACACAGGAAGAAAAGTGGTCTGTTCAGTGCATCGAGCTGTTAAACAGGAACAGGCAGAGACCAATCAGACACTTAAACCTGTTCCATGAGACCAGGAGGAGGCTATTCATCCACATGAGACAGTTATACGGAACATGAGGGGGTCATTGATATTCCAACATGACAAACCAATGAAACCGAGACGGCACTGATAGAGGACTCCATGATGTTAATCATGGTTCCATTGTTTGTAGAATGTGTGCTGCTTTAACATAGTTTTCTGGCAATGAGGAGGGAAGCCAAATGATTCGTGCCAAATCTCAAGGATGCATCTTCCATCACCGAGAAGACACACCTATGTTCTCCATGGAGATCAGAATCTTGTGGGAACAGTTAACTGTTTTAGAATGAAGGTATTGTGGCTGCTATAGGGATTGCGGATAACGAGACTTTCAGTGTAGGACAATACACCAAATGCACTGTATTAACGTGGGGAGAGTTTATTCAAAGACTGGCGCTCTGTCTCTCTCATGCGACATGGGGATTGGGTGTGAAGTGAGGGGAATATTCTCAGAGGCTCTTAAACTATGGACAATCATGCAACCCAAGTAAAAAAGAAGCCATGGAATATTTCACCGTATCAGTGTCTATTTAGATATCGTGAGTGACTGTCCCTCCCCCTCAAGTTTCAATGCAATCGCCTCTCATTCTCTCACAACGCCAGAGATTAATCTTCACTGTTTCCTCATGGCACCATCATCCCAGGCATTAGTCTGGTGAAACTCCATTGCACACTATCCGTGGCAAGGCGATCATTCCTTATAAGGGAGAGAAAGTCTGTCCACAACATCCCAAATACTGCCCCAACAACACTCTCAGCAATGATCACAATAACTCTTTTTCCTCTTCGACATCTACGTTTCTTTCCTGTGGCGTAAATAGATTTTTCTTCTCTCTTTAATGGAAAGAGTTAACACTTTTATAATGAAGGTATAGTTGCTGCTGTCAGGATTATGGAAAACATGACGTTCATTGCAGGATCACGCACCAATTGAACTGTATTAATGTTGCAAGAGTTTATTCAACAGCCAGAGCCTCTCTCTCTCTCAGTCTCTCTCTCTCTCTCTTCTCTTCTCTCTCTCTCTCGCAGTTGAAATAAGGAGTTGGGGTGATTGGGTGGAACGTTCTCAGAGGCTGTTAAACGATCGAGAATCATGCAATCTGAGTGAAAAAAGCCATGAAACTTATCACTGTGTCAGTGTCTGTTTAGAACATCATGAGTGATTGTCCATTCCCCTTAAGGTTCAATGCAATCACCTCTTATTCTCTCACTGAGCTTCACTCACTGCTCATGTTGCCATCATCCCAGGGATTAGTTTGGTGAAACTTGAGAGAAAGTCTATCCACAGTACCCCAAATACTGCCTCAACAACACTCTCAGGGATTGTCACAAAACATATTTTCTCTCACTTACACTTCGCCATTTCTTTCCTGTTTCACAAAAAGCCATTCCTTCTCTATGCACTACGACTGAGATGGGATTTATAAGTCGCTTACATCTGTACGTCAGCATCGATAAAGCCAGCACCAGAGATTCCTATGGAGATTTGCATCACTCTCGGGGAGAATTTCAATGAGATTGAATACACATAAAAAAGCCGATTATCACGTACCTGAATGGAAATAAGATGTAGCAATACAGAAAACAGGCAGAAAAAGGGAGCTATCTTTACCTTTATTCTTCTCCCACAGGATGTATGAAGCCCTGGTCAGGGCAGCATGTTATGCAGATCTTGAACTGAGTGGCTGGTTCAGCTGTTCCACAGTACCATAAAGAGTAAAACGCATAGCTTGGATTTGTAGTGTCACAACAGAGGATAGATCTTCCTGCTTAATTAAAACCAGCAACAGAGAAAAGATTTATCCCATGCAGTAATCTGTGATAATTCTAGACTCCAAATCTATTTAAAATAAAAATAAACAACTTTATTTCTTAAAATATAACAGAGAATAATAAACGAATGACTATTTACAACTTCTTCCTTTAACCTGTCTTTGACCTTCACCCTCCACAATACTAGTCCGATAAGACTCCTAATTAAGATTTATAAAACAAAACTTCTTATCTCAAAACCAGGAAGCTTTCAGTTCTTCTCCATATTCCTGTCTTCTTTTCTTCTTGGGGACTCTGCTTCACCAGTTACTAGTCAATAAAGGTACATAGAGGAGAGCTATTTTTCAGGCAGTCTTTGCATGCTGGTACCTTGGCAGTTCTCCTCTCAACTGTCTAATTTTCTATGGTTTTGTTCCGCCAAACTATTGGAATGTATCATTGGCTGTTACGATTGTCAATATAATAAATTAAACTTGGTTGGAGGTGGGTATTTTTGGGTATCATTTAAAACTTGTTACAGTTGAATTTGTTTCGAGACAATAAGCTAATCGGGTTGTTCGACCAAATGTTCCATTCTATCTATTTTTCAGAACTCATGGTGCTGTCAGCTAGTTATTGTTGGTTTTTCATTCCCTCAAAGGTACAGTACTCCCACGTGTTCATCACAGAAGTCACATGGAAACCTGACGAGGGAAGCATGACACATTGACTTCCCTAAAGGACTTCAGGCAAGCAGATTGGTTTTTATAAAAATTAAAATGGTTGCTTTTAAACTCCCCAATTTCCTTCATGAAATATCAACAGACTATTATTCTGTGGCTCTAGATTTTGAGTCAATGGCTTGATCACCATAAACTGTCTTCCCTTATGCGCAGAGAACAAGTTAAACATTCTCAATAACAATTATTTTGTGACGGACATGTGACTACAAGGAATGTGAAACTATTGCATCCGGATTGAACAAAGGCACAAACAGTTTATTCAGATTACTTACAGTGTGGAAACAGGCCCTTCGGCCCAACAAGTCCACACCGACCCGCCGAAGCGCAATTCACCCATACCCCTACATATATCCCTTACCTAACACTACGGGCAATTTAGCATGGCCAATTCACCTGACCCGCACATCTTTGGACTGTGAGGAAACCGGAGCACCCGGAGCAGACACGGGGAGAACGTGCAAACTCCACACAGTCAGTCGCCTGAGAGCAGGAATTGAACCCAGGTCCCTGGCGCTGTGAGGCAGCAGTGCTAACCACTGTGCCACCGTGCCGCCCGTTATTGCACTGAGACTGAGGACGAGACTGGGATATCATGATGCTGGTATTGGACCGGATTGGTGAGTGGGGAGGACATGGAGTTGTAAATCTGTGAAGGACAAAATGGTTTATGGAATTTGAGAAGAGTCTGATTCCTTCTCGCATATCAGTGAATAATGTATAAATCGTAGTTTGATAGTTGTAATATGTAAGGAAATACATTTTTGTTTGGAACTGAAGATATTGACTTGCAAATTTACATATCATGAGCAGAAATTCAGTTCAACCCGGTTTAGTAGACAAATATAAAGACTTACCAGGAACACCAACTATCGTGAGGATGGGATAGTAACTACCTTGAATAATCCAAAGGATATCCTGGATCCAATATGCTAATGATATCCAAGGCTGAGAAAGCCAGTAAAGACCCCCCGGATAAACTCCTGTCAATTGTTGGAACATTCCAGTCTAATGTTCTCAGATACTGATCCATTGTTGGAACATTCCAATCCATGGTCCTCAGATTATGAATCATTACGGTAACGTTCATGTCTAATGTTCTCAGATTCTGATCTTTCCTCCCGCTCTCTCTCTCGAACTGCTGATCCCTGTTAGTGCTGTAAGTGATGCTCCTACTCACACTATGGGATAGCACATTGAATAGAGCCCATTTATCTTTCAACGATGGAAACTCTCCACTGGGATAATTAGGACTCACGGAGATTGACATTAATCACAGTCACTGAACAAATAGCTCCATTTAATCCCTTTGAGTTCAATATTGATTTTATTAAAATTCAAAAGAACATTTCAAATTTACTCATTTAGCTTGGGATATGTGGAGGTGGCTGAGGGAAGGAATATTGGAGATGGTCGATTGATTGCGTGTAATCATTCAATATGCCTTGGATAAGGGAGTAATGTCAAAGGATTGTCAGAACATAAACAAGTTTCTCCGTTTATAAATGGAAACATACAGTCTGCAACTACTGATCAGTGATTATAATGTCAGTAAAATATGGAGAGACATTTTCTAGTCCATAATCTGACAGGCAAATGTGCCTACGACTACATGAGTTGTAACAGGCAAATGGCATGGATATGTTAACAGAGAATATGATGTGACACACAATTCAAATGGTTAGCCAAGGATCAGAGAGGGCAGGTGAGTGTCGTGCTGTTAATGTTGTCAACGTCAATCAACTGTGATTAAGTACCATGCATTGGTTTTCAATTTCAGTGTGATTATGTTCTTGGGGACATGGCTGCAGAGACTGGAGGGCGGGGAGGGGGGGGGGTGTGGGAGGTGGGGGGAACATGATATTTCCCAGTCATCAGTATTGGGATGTTACTCTTTATAAATCATAAGAAAATCAATTCCCGGATACATCTCCAATGAGGAATGAGGAGAGCCAATATTACGACCAGAAGACATTGGAGCAGAAATTTGGCCATTCAGCCCATTGAGCCTGCTGCCCCATTCAATGATGGCTGTTAAGCTTCTCAATCCCATTCTTCCGATTTCTATCTGTAACCATTCATCCCGTTTACAATCAGGAACCTATCTGTCTTACTCTTAAATATACTCAATTACCTGGCCTCGACAGCCTTCTGTAGTAGTGCATTCCCTAGATTCACCACTGTCTGGCTGAAGAGGTTCGTCTTTGACTGTGTTTGGAAAGGTCTTCTCTTTACTCTGTCCCTTTGGGTCCTAGTCTCCCCTCCATTGGAAATATCTTCCCAAAATCCACCCTCTCCAGTTCATTCAATATTCTGTAAGTTTCAATTAGACCTCCTAACATCCTTCTGAACTCTATCCAATATAGACCCAGAGCCCTCAGATGTTCTTCATACGTTAAGCTTTTCCTTCCTGGGACCACTTTCATGGATCTTATTGAAAAATGCTCCAGGGCCAGTACATCCTTCCTGAGATATGGGACCCAAAACTGTGCGCAATAATCCAAATGTGGCCTGGTCAAAATCCTATAGAGCCTCAGAAGTACATCTCTGCATTTATATTCAAGCCTTCTTGAAATAAATGGAATCATTTTATTTGCCTTCCCAACTGCTGACAACCTGCAGGTTTACCTTTCAACATCCTTGGACTAGCAAAACCCCCCGTCCCCCGGAGTCTTCTGAACTTGCTCGCTATTTAGAAAATAGTCCATGCCTTTATTTTTCCTGGCAAACTGCATGACCTCACACTTGCCCACGTTATACTCCACATGCCACTTCCTTGCTCACTCCCCTAACCTGTGCAAATCCTTCAGCAGGAGAAAGTGAGGACCGCAGATGCTGGAGATCAGAGTCAAAAAGTGTGGTGCTAGAAAAGCACAGCCAGTCAGGCGGACTCTGAGGAACAGGATATTCGACGTTTCAGTCATAAAGCCTTTGTCAGGAATGAAGTGGGTGGGCGGAAAGGGGTTGAGAGATGAATGTGAGGGGGTGGGAGGAAGTTAGCATGGAAAGCGATGGCTCAATGGAGGTGAGTGGTGAGAGTGGAAGATGGAGTGGATAGATGGGAAGGAAGATAGGCAGGTAGGACAGTCCAACAGGTGGTGCTCAGTTGGAGGGTTAGGTCTGGGATAAGGAGGAGGGAGGGGAGATGAGGAAACGCGTGACATTGCGCTGGATACCATGTGGTTGAAGGGTTGCAAGGTGGAAGACGACGTGCTCTTCCTCCAGACGAATCATGGCGAGAATGTGGCATTGGAGGAAGCCAAGAACTTGCATGTCCTTTGAAGAGTGGTAGGAGGAGGCGAAGTATTCCGCCACAGGGAAGTGGGGTAGTTGGGTGTGTGACGGAGAGTGTTACCTGAACCGTTCTGCAAGTTGACGTCCTGTCTCTCCTATGTAGAGGAGACCAGGAGCAATGGACAGAATAGATGACGTGTTTGGATGCACAGGATATTCTCTGCCTGATGTGGAAGGATCGTTTGGGGCTTTGGATTGAGGTGAGGAGGAAGTTGTTGGCACAGGTCCCATACTTCTTGCAATGGCAAGGGAAGCTGCCGGGAGAAGAAGGTGGCTTGTTGGGGTGTGGGAAGGGGGACGCGTGAACCTAACGAGTGGTGAAGGGAATGGTCTCTGCAGAATGCTGGTGGGGAGGGAGGTATATCTCTGGTGGTGTGATCTGACTGTTGGTGGTAGAAATGCAGAAGATAATGCGTTGTTTCCTGAGGTTGGTGGTCTGGAAGGCGAGCATCAGAGGGGTGCTAGAGGGTGCTACTGAACCCTCCTGCAGCCGAACCACCTCTTCGATTCTACCTATTCCATCTTTGCACTGTTTGATAACTTAGTCAGAATGACCACAGTTCCTTCATGTAGACCATTAAGGCACAAAGGGAATTGTTGTGATACCAACACTGAGTCTTGAGGAATACCACTTGTCACTGGATGCCATCCTGAGAAGGGCACGTTTATCCCCACTCTCTGCTTTCTGTCAGACAGCCATGCATCTATCCAAGCTAGCACCTTGCCTGTAACACTTGGGGCCCTAATCTTTCTCAATAACCTCCTGCGTGGCACCTTATCAAAGGAACTTAGAGAAGCAGGTGGATAACATCTACTGGTTCCCTTTGGTCAAATCTGCCCGTTACTCCCTCAAAGTATACCAACAGGTTTGTCAGGCATGACCTCCCATTGATGAAACAATGCTGACTTTGCACTATTTTACTAAGTACTTCCAAGTATTCAGAAATCCCATCCTTCACGATGGATTCCAGGATGATACCCACAAACAAGGTTAGGCTAATCAGTCTGTAATTTTCCATCTTCTGCCTAACTCCCTTATTAAATGGACTGTCACGTTAGCAATTTTCCAGCCTTTTCTGATTTTAGTCATTCCTGAAAGATTACCATTTTCACTTTCACTACCTCTTCAGCTATCTCCCATACAATGCTGGGGTGTAGTCCATATGGTTCAGTAGTTTATCCAAATTCAGGCCATTCAGTTTTCTAGCATGTTCTCCTTGGTGATGATCACCATACTCAGCTCTGCCCTCTCACTCTCTTCCATTTTCAGAAATTACTCGTGTCTTCCACCATGAACATTGATGCAAAGTTCCTCATTCTTTTCTTTGTTTTCCACTACTCTCTCAGCAGCATCATTTTCCAGTGGTCCATATTCACTTTTGCCTCTCCTTTTCACTTTATATATTAAAGAACCTCTTACAGTCGCCGTTGTATTACTGGTTAGCTTACCTCCACATCTAATCTTCTCTGTCCTTTTTTGGCCCCTGTTAGTCTTTGTAAGTTTCCCAATTCTCTAGTTTCCCACTGCGCCTCACCACATTATACACTTGCTCTTTTGCTTGTATGCAATCCCTGACTTCCCTCGTCAGCCCTGGCTGTCTCATCCTCCCTGTACCATGCCTTTATTCCTCGGCAAGAATCCCTGCTATGTCTCCTGAATTAATCTTGGAATCTGCTGCCACGGCTGTTCCCCTGTCTTTCATGCTTGACCTCTCTCCCAGTCAATTCTACCCAGCTTCTCCCTTATGCCTCTGTAGTTGCCTTCATTCAGCTGAAATACTGTTACCTCTGATTCTATCTTCTCTCTCAAATTGCAGAATAAATTCAACCATGTTCTGATCATTGCTTCCGAAGTTTACCTTCACCCTAATCTCCCTTACGAATCCTGCGTCATTAAATCCAGTATCATCTGTTCCCGAGTGGGCTCCACCAGAAGCTGCTCCAAAAAGCCATCTCATAAACATTCCTACAATTCCTTTTCTTGTGAACCACTACCGATCTGATGTTCCCAGTGCCCCTGCATACTGAAATCACCCATGATTACTGTACTTCGCCTTTCCTACACATCTTTCTACCTCCTGGTGTATCTTGTGCCCCAGCTCCTGACTACTCTTTGGAGCTCTGTACAAGACTTCAACTGTGGTTGTCTTACCTTAGTGGTTCCTCAATTCTACCCACGCAGATTCTACACCATCTCACCTTAGTTCCTTTTTACTATTGATTTAATTTCATTTCTTACTAATAATGCAAATCCACTCCCTCTACCCACCTGCCTATCTTTTCGATATGGTAAATATCCTTAAGTATTCAGATCCCCTTGCAGCCACATCTCTGTGATGCCCATTACTTCACACCTGCCGCTTTAATTTTGCGCCACAAGCTCATTTACCTTATTCCTCATACAGCATGCATTCAGTTATAACCCCTTCAGTCCTGCATTAACCGTCCCTCTTCTCATTGTCATTCATTTGTGCAGTGCGCTTGAAGTTTGATATGTTAAACATTTCCAGATGCTCTATCCTATTTGTGTCTGTGCTGGAGATTTTAATAACCTCTCCTGAGTCTGTACTCTTACCTCCTCTTTTAATTCGGCTTTTCTAATTAAACCCTATAACTGCACCCCCACCCCGCGCACACAGACACACTCCTAATCAGTTTAAAACTCTGTCTACAGCCCTGGTTAGGATTCACTCGGACTCTGGTCCCAGCACGGTTCAGATGACGACTGTCCCATCGGAGCAGGTCCTTTCTTCCTCAGTAATAAAATGTGTTTATTCAACACAAAATGAAAGGATAAAAATGCTTTTCTGTACATACCAAAACATGAAAGTTACAAAAAGCCAATATTGTTAAATACACTTACTATGTGGAGCTATATAAATTGTAATGTGAATTACAAAACCATGGACATGGTGTACAAAGTTTATCAATCATTGTTTGACCCACAGCTGAGATCCTGATTTCCCCTCTGCCAGTGATTCCCTTCACTGAGATTCCACCCTGCCTCTCATGCAGTCTCTAGAGGGGCTATAAGTTCCTGTTGGCCCAGTCTATTTAAATTAATCCACCTTCTCCCTGGAACCAATCTATTGGTCTATTGGATTGTGTTTAGCAGTCAGCAACTCAGCTCTGGGATGTTATTGGTGATAAATGATCTGGGATGACAACCAGTATCAGCATGGTGCTCACAGCGTATGGCACCAGACAAAGAGCTTACAGTCTGTGAGAGTTTCTAAGAAAAGTTTCTGTGCATTTCTCCTCATGCTGTCTCCTGATCTGACTTCAGACACCCCTTGCTCTCATTCTGTAGCTCCTTTTTTCACTCTGTTTATCTCACTTCATTGTCTTTCTCTCTGTTTATTTCTCTCCCTCTCAGTCTAGCTCCGATCATTCCCTCTATTTTCAAGCTGTCAAGTTGGAGAGCTCATGGACGCATGGTGGGCTGAATGGCCTCCTTCTGTGTTGTATTAAATCTGAAGTTCTCTGACCCACAGTAACAAGTTTTGGTGCCTGGAGAGACAAGCTGGTCCAGACAATTAACCATTATCTCTTCCTGTTTTCTGACATGCAGCGACAATGAAATATCTATTCAAACAAATAGATTCCTCATATTAAAATCAGCACACTTCAGACTGCCAGGCCATTGTGCTCAGTACCCTCTGCCTGTTTTCTTTTGTTGTTGGTCTTAGCTGCACTAGGATTAGTCTCCAACTCCTCCTCAGTTACTGTACCTGTGGACCTATTGCTGTGGTTCCACACACCCGTCCCCACCACACCCCTCCCTCACCACAGCCACACGCTAGTTTTAACCCTCGTAAAGAACAATATCAAACCTGCCTGCCAGGAGATTGCTGCCAGTTCAAGTCCATCCCGTCCATCTTGTTTCTATCCGATCAACGCGGGAATCCCAATGATCCACACATCGGAGATTGTTATCAGTTCATGTGCATCCCGTCCTTCTTGTGTGTATCCTCCTGACCAATGAATCCCAATGATCCACACATCGGAGATTGTTATTAGTTCATGTGCATCCCGTCCTTCTTGTGTATATCCTCCCGACTCGGGAATCCCAATGATCCACATATCGGAAGTGCTGCCTCCCCGACCAGCTCTTTGATCGCGTATATAACTGGGTTACCTTACGATTCCTAATCTCACTCTCACGTGACATATTCTACTGTCTCCAAAATTCAAATATCCTTTCAGCACAACTCCAGCAAGGTCTTTCCTTTAAACTGGATAGACTTCATAATAAAAACTTAAGTGTGACGTCAGGAAAGTGAGACCACTGAATCAGTCCAATGGCCACTGGATCTGATATCTATCCCCCGCCACCAAACCTGTTTGACAAGGCATACATATGGACCATCTATTTGCAGATGGACGAGGATAAAGAAAAGATTAGAAAATGTCAGAGCAAATGGATGTAATTCAGCCTGTTTACTCAGCTTTGCTTTTCAATTGGATTCTAGTTATTCTGTTCCTTTCAATGGCAGGGTCTTTACCCAGAAACCCCAGTGGGTCAGAAAGTTCCCATTGTCGTTGTTTGCACAGTCCTGCGAAGGGAGTATCTAGTGCCAGGCAATGGGCTGTGGGGAGTCCCAAGGGTGGCACAAGGAAAGGCTGCATGTAGTGACAATGGACTGAGGGAACTGAGAGAGATGGAATGGGCATCCTGGGACACTGCACTCAGACAAGTGGCCTGGCAAGATTCCAAAACACCCAGAGGAACCCGCGAACCATGGCTGCTTTTACAAAAACCTGACACATTTGCTGCATTTCTCCATCGAACAAAAGGAAAAATACTGTAGATGGTAGAAACCTGAAGCAAACACGGAGACGTCCTATGGAGAGAGAAAGAGTTAATGCTCCCGATGCAGATACCAGAAGAATGTACAAAGTCCACACAGACCAGGTTCAGAGATTGGAAATGAACCCAAGTCCCTAGCACTGTGAGGCAGCATTGCTGTGTCACCAGGCTGGCCAATGCTGGATAATTGGGGAGAGTATAGTTAAAAGCATAGATACTGTTCTCCGTGATCGGGATTAAGAGTTCTGAAGGTTGTGTTGCCTACATGGTGCTCGGGTTTGGGATTTATCATCTGGGTTGCAGAACTTGGTGCGGGAGGAGAAAGATCCAGTGTTCAGGGTCCGTGTAGGTACCAACAGCTGGACAAACAAATGACAATGCGAAGAGCGACGGGTAATACAGGACTGAACTATTATATCGGAATGCATGCAGTGTAAGGAATAAGGTAACTGAGCTTGTGACTCATCCATAAATTGGCAGGTACGACATAGTGGGCATTACAGTGACATCGCTGCAAGAGGATCAGGATTGAGAGCTGAATATTCAAGGATATTCATCCTGTCAAAAAGATAGGCAGATGGGCAGAGAGATAGAGTTGTCTCAGTATTAAGAATGGATTGAATCAATAATCAATATTAAGAAATGAAATTAGGTCAGATGGTGTAGAATCTGTGTCGGTAGAATTGAGGAATCAAAAAAGTGGAAAAATGCAGTTGGAGTTATATACAGGGAGCTGGGGTGTAAGATAAACCTGGAGCTAGAAAGATCTGCAGGAAAGGCAACGTTACAGTGATCATGTGGGATTTTATTATACAGATGGACTGGGAATTCAGATTGATAGTGGTTGGCAGGAAAAGGAATTTGTGGAATGTGTATGAGAAGGCTTTTTGGAGCAGCTTGTGCAGGCAGACTAGATGAGGGGATCTTAAGGTGACAGTGATCATAATATGATTGAATTTACTCTGCAGTTTCAGATGGAGAAGATAGAATCAGAAGTAATGGTATTCCAGCTGAATAAAGGCAATTACACAGACATGAGTGAGGAGCTGGGTAGAATTGACTGGGAGACGGGCCCAGCAGGAAAGATAGTATAACAGCAATGGCAAGAGATTTTTGGAGTAATTCAGGATACAGTAGAGATTTATCCTAAGGAAAAAGAGGCTTGTATAGGGAGGATGGGACAACCATCGCTGACCAGGGAAGTCGGGTATAGCATAAAAGCAAATGAGAAATGTTATAATGTAGTAAAGTGCAGTGGGAAACCTTAGGATTGGAAAGTTTACAAGACAAAACAGAGGGCAAACAAAATAAATAAGGAGGGAGATTATTAAATATGGGGGTAAGCTAGCCAGTAATATAAAGGAAAACTGTAACAGTTTCTTTCACTATATAAAGTATAAAAGAGCGGCAAAAGTGAACATTGGACTGCTGGAAAATGATACTGGAGAGATAGCAGTGGGGAACGAGAAAATGGCCAAAGGACTGAATAATTACTTTTCATCAGCTTTCATGGTGGAAGGCACGAGTAACACCTTAAACATTCAAGAGATTGAGGGGCCAGAGCTGAGTATGATGGCCCCCACCATGGAGAACATACTAGAAAAAAATGTAATGGTCCGAAGGTGGGTAAATAACCCTGACCAGATGGACTACATCCCAGTATTATAAGGATGTTAGCTGAAGAGGGAGTGGAGGCAATCGTGGTTATCTTTCAGCAATCACTAGAGTAAGGAACGATCCCAGAGCACTGGAAACCCACTAACGTGACATCCCTTTTTAACAAGGGAGTAAGGAAAAAGACAAAAAAAACAACCCACCATGAATAGTTTAAACTCTGCCATGGGTAAGATCCTGGAATCCATTGTGAAGGATGAGATTTCTGAATACTTGAATGTGTTTGGTAAAATAGGGCAAAGTCGGCATGATTTCATCAAGGAAAGTTAATGCTTGACAAATCTATTGGAATTCTTTGAAGGGAAATGAGCAGCTCGACCAAGCACAGCCAATGGATGTTATTCACCTGGAATTCAAGGAGGCCTTTGACAAGGTGTCACACAGGAGATTACTGAGCATGATAAGGGTCCGTGGTGTTAGAGGCAAGGTAGTGTCATGGATAGAAGCTTATCTGTCTGGCAGAAAGCAAAGAGTGGGGATAAAAGAGTACTTCTCAGGATAGCAGCCGGGGACAAGTGGTGATCCAGAATGCTCAGTGTTGGAATCATAACTTTTTACTTGTTACATTAAAAATCCAGATGAGGGAATTGAGGGCACTCTGGTTAGGTTTGCAGACGATACAAAGATAGGGAGATGGTCAGGTCGTATTGAGGAAGCGGAGAGGCTGAACGAGGATTTGGACAGGTAAAGAGATTGTCAGATGCATTCCAACGTTGGAAAGTGTGAAGTCATGCATTTTGGCACGAAGAATAGAGTCATGGTCTATTTTCTAAATGGTGAGAAAATTCAGAAATCTGAAGTGCAAATGGACTTGGGAGTTCTAGTGCAGGGTTCTCTCAAGGTCAGCTTGTAGGTTGAGGCAGTAGTTAGGAGGGCAATTGCAATTATGATTGGGAGCATTTACTACGAGAGGAATTGAATATAAGAACTGACTGTGTACGGCTCTGGTCAGACCACATTTGGAGTATTGTGCTCATTTTTGAGATCCATACCTCAGAAAGGATGTACTGGTCCTGGAGCGTGTTCAAAAGATTTTCACGAGAGTGGTCATCGGAATGAAAAGTTTTTTGCATGAGGAATGTTTGAGTACTCTGGGTCTATACTTGATAAAGTTTGAAAGGATGAGAGGAAATATACTTGAAATAGACAGGATACTGAATGACCTGGCGAGAGTCGATGCTGAAAAGATGTTTCCATTGGATTAGAATCCGAGGGCACAGCCTTAGATGAAAGGGAACACCTTTTAGAACAGTGATAAGGAGACAGTTATTTAACCATAGAAGGGTGAATCTTTGAAAGTTATTGCCAGAAGGCTGTGGGGTCAGGTCAATTAGTATATTTGAGAGGGAGATAGATAGTTTTTGATTATCCAGGGGATGAAGGGTTATGGGGAGAAGGTCGGAGAAGGGTTTGAGAAACCTATCAGCGATGATTGAATGACGGAGAAGACACGATGGGCTAACTGTCCTAATTTATGCTCCAACATCTTATAGTCTTCTGGTCTAAACCTTGAAGAAGTACCTTGCATCTCTGAGAAGATAGATTCATGTCATTCATGAATGTCAGTAGCTGATGGGAATAGTTAACTGCTTTAGAATGAAGGTACTGTGGCTGCCGTCAGGGTGGTGGATAATATGACATTCAGTGCAGGATCACACACCAACTGCACTGTATTCATGTGGGGAGAGTTCATTCAAAACTTGGACCTCTCCGTCTCTCTCAATGGAGTGTTGGGGTTGGGGTGGGTGGGCGTAACGTCCGACCAGGCACTTAAACTATCCCGAATCATACATCCTGAGTGAAATAGCAGTCATGGAATTGATCACATTGTCTGTTTAGAATATTAGGAGTGATTGTCCATCCCTCTCAGGGTTCAACCTCTTATTCTCTCACAGCTCTACAGATCAACCTTCACTCATTCCTCATAGTGTCATCATCCCAGGGATTAATCTGGTGGAACTCCTCTTCACTCTCTCTGTGGTAAGGAGATCACTCCTTATAATGGAAAGAAAATCTGTCCACAATACCCCAAATACTGCCGCAATAAGACTCTCATGTTTGATCACACTAATTCCTTTCCCTAACTTTGCTGGCTCCATGTCTTTCGTGTGACACAGGAAACATTCATTTACAATGCACTGCCACTGATGTAGAACTTAAACACATCCTTACATCTGTAGGTCAGCATCAATAAAGCCAGCACCAGAGGTGCCCATGGAGATGGACATCACTCTTGGGAGAGACTCAATCACAAAGAATACATCTAAAATCGTGAATGGCTACCTACCTGAATGGAAATGAGCCGTTGGAATATGGGATGCAGGCAGAGGAAGGGAGCTACCATTCCTTTTGTTCTGCCCTCACGGGATGTGTGCAGCCATGGTCAGGCCAGCATGTTATGCTGATCTTGAACTGAGTGGCTGGATCAGCTGTTCCACAGGACAGTAAATAGTAAAACACATTGCCGTGGGTTTGCAGTTAAACAGAGACTTGACCAGAGAAGGATGACCCACTGCCTTCTCTAATGGGCACAAGGCAAGCCGCTATCAACAGATTATCATTCCGTGGTTCTAGAAGACGAGTCAATGACGTGACCCACCATACACTGTCTGCCCATCTTTCAGATTTTGTGCCGAGAACAAGTTAAACATCGCAAGTGCAAGTATTTTCCACTGGACACGTGGTTAGAAGGGACATGAAACAAATGTATCTGAAATTAAGAAAGGCACAAACGATGGTTTATTCAGGAATTGAACTGAGGCTGAGGAGGAGACTGGACGTCTTAATGGTGGTATTGGACAGGACTGGTATGTGGGGAGGAGATGGAGATGTACACTTTGCAGAAGAAAATGAATCGAAGAGGTTGAGATAAGTGAGTTTTACCCGCGCGTATTGGTGAGTAATTTGTAAATAATAGTTTGCCACTTATAATTTCTAAGGAATGGAATCTTTGATTGGAGCTGAAAACGTTGGCTTGCACCTTTCCAAAATTTGCATATCATGAGCATCGATTAAGTTCAGACCATTTCACTAAACAGACAGAGTGACTTACCAGGAACACCAACTATAGCAAGGATAGGATAGTAACCAGCTTGAATAACCATCAGTACATCTTCAATCCGCGATGCTAATGATATCCAAGGCTGGGAAAGCCAGTACAGACCATCGGATAAACTCCTCTCCATTGTTGGAACATTCCAGTCTAATGTTCCCAGATTCCCATCCCTCCTGCTCTTCTCTCTGAAGCTGCTAATCCCTGTTACTGCTGTTGCCCACGCTCCCACTCATACTGTGGAATACAACACTGAAAGCATTCCCTTATTGATAGAAGAGAGGAACTCTCTGGGGACGCATACAATCCATGGAGACTGACAGCAATACAATCGCTGAACAAATAGCTCCAGTTAACCCCTTTGAATTCAATACTACTTTATTAACATTCAAAATAACGTTGAACATTTATGCATTCTGGGTGTGATATGCGAGTGTGACTGAAGGAAGGAATGTTGAAGATGGCAGATTGATTGTGTGTAATCATTCAGTCTACCTTGGATATAGAGGTAATGCCAGAAGTTTAACGGAACATAAACATGCTTCTCTGTTCATAAATACAGAAATAAATCCCATAACTACTGATCCGTCATTGCAATATCTGTAAAACATTGAGAAAACAACTATCATTCATGATCTGATAGCAACATGTGTCAATAAAAAAGTGGGTTACAACAAACAAACAGCATGGATACGTTAACAGAGAATTGCACATGACAAACACAGTTCAGATTGTTATTCCAGGATCAGAGAGGGCAGGTGTGGGTCATGCTGTTGATGTTATCGATGTTAAGGAACTGTCATGAAGTGTCATTAATTGGACTTCAATTACATTGTGATTATAATATTGGGGAAAGGACATAAGGCCGGGGACATGGATGTTTAGAGTGGGTGGAGGGATAGTGACGTTTCCCATTTACCAGAATTGGAATGTTACTCTTTATAACTCATATGAAGAACAGATTCAAGAATACATTTACAATGAGGAATTAGCAGAGACAACATTAATGAAATGCGTTTATGCAATATAAAATACAGGAACAAAATGTTTTTCTGCACCCACCAATATATGCAAAGTACAAAAAGGTAAGATTGTTAAAATACACTCCTGATATTGAACTATATAAATTGAAACGTGAATTACATAACTAGGAAAGTGGTATGCAAACTTTATCAATCATTATTTGACCCACAACTAAGATCATGATTTCACCTCTGTCACTGATACAGTATCAGTGTGGGCGGGGGAGGGGGGGTCATGGAGGGCGGGATGGTGGTTATCATTTCCTGCTGCTCTTGGCACTGTCTATTTAAAAACTCGGCTTTCTCCATGGAACCAATCTATTCGCCTAATGGGTTTTGTTTAGCTGTCGGTAACCCAGCTCTGTGATATTGTTGGAAGTAAGTAATCTGGGATGACAGGCAGTATCAGCACAGTGCTCACAGTGTACGGCTCCCAGACAAAGGGCTTGCCGCCCAGAGGAATTTCTAAATAAAGCTTCTAACTTCTGTCTGTCCATATTTATCTACCGTAATGCAGTCTTCTGATCTATCTAACTTCACCCTCATCTAACATCTCTTCCTCTCAAACTCTGTCAGTCACTCCCCTTTCTATACTCTCTCAGTTGATCTCCCTTCACTTGCTCTCTCTCTGTTTATTTCTCTCTCACACAATCTTTCTTCACACACTCTCTCGATCTCCGATTGTGCAGTTGGAGAGCGTGTAACTCCACAATGGACTGAATGGCCTCCATCCATGCCATAATAATTGAGGTTCTCTGACCCACAATAAATGCTTCCTGGACAGACATGCTGGTCCGGTGACAGGTACATTGCACAATCACCCATTATCTTTTCCTGCTCTTCTCTGGTGTACAGCTGCCTTGAAATGTCTGTTCAAACAAAACAGACTGAATGAAATTCGAGCAGTCGAGAAGACGTCCATGACTGTGAATTTCAATCAGGATTTAATGAAGGATGAGATTCCAGAATAACATGAGCAATGAATGAAAAACAGGAATACACAAGAAATGGCAGCTGGGAACAACCTGTGGTTCCAAGTAGGTCTCATGGTATTACCAATAGATTATCAATCCAGAAAAATCAGCTCCTGTTCTGTGGATCCAGGTTGAATCCCGCCACTGCAGATGGTGGAAATTCAATTCAATAATGTAAAAATATCCCTGGAATTAAGAATCTACTGCTGAGAATGAAATCATTGCCGATTGTCAGAAAAATCCACCTGGTTCAATAATATCCTGCCATGAAGGAATCTTCCATCCTCACCTGGTCTGGCTGACATGCAACTCCAGACCCAAAGCAACGTCACTGACTCCCAATCGCCCGCTGAAACGGTCTAACGAGTCATTCAGTTGTTCCAATCGCTACAAAGTTTCAAACAAATGAAACCGGATGGACCACATGTCATCGAAATGGGCACCGGAAAAGTCAACATTAGAAACATCACTATAGAACCTGCAAAGTCTTCCTTACGAATATCTGAGGTCTAGTGCCAACATTGGAACAACTGCCTTACAGATTAGTTAAGCAACAGCCTGACATAGCCATAGTCACGGAATCATACCTTACAGAAACAACAGAAATTAAACATGCACAAAGGGGTCTGTTACTGATTATCACGTAACGTTGTTCCTCAGCTGAATCAGTCCTCCTCCATGTTAAACAACACTTGGAGAAAGCATTGACTGTGGCAAGGGCACAAAGTGTATTCTGGCTGGGGGATTTCAAAGTCGACTGTCAAGTGTGGTTTTGGCAGCAGTACTACAGATCATGCTGGTCGGCTCCTAAGGACATAGCTACTAGATTGGGTCGGCAGAAGGTTGTGACGGAATGAACGAGAGGGGAAAAAAGTATACCTGACCTCATCCTGACCAATCTACCAACTGCAGATGTATATGTCCATGACAGTATCGGTAACACTGTCCTTGTGGAGACGAAGTCTATTGTCTCCATAAACTCTATCATGTTGTGTAGCACTATCACCATGCTGAATCGCACAGACTTTTAGCAGATCTAGCAACTCAAGACTGAGCGTCCATAAGATACTGTGAACCATCAATAGCAGCAAAACTATACTCCAGCACAATCTGTAACGTCACGGCCCAGCATATCCCCCACTAAATCATTACCATCAATCCAGAGGATTAACCCTGGTTCAATGGAGAATGCAGGAAGGCATGCCAGGAGCAGAGCCAGGAATATATAAAGACAAAATGTTCATCTGCTGAAGCTTCCAAACAGAAATACTTGCGTGCCAGATAGCATAAACAGCAAGGGACAGACAGAGCTTAGAAATCACAGAACCAATGCATCAGAATTAAACTCTGCAGTCCTGCTAATCCGATCGTGAATGGTGGTGGACCATTAAGCAACTCACTGGAGTAGTGGCCTCTACAAATATGCCCATCCTCAATGATGGATTCGCCCAGAACATTAGTGCAAAAGATAAGGCTGAAGCTTTCACAGCAATCTTCAGTCAGAAGTTTTGAGTGAATCATCCATTTCGGCCTCCTGCCGTGGTCTCCATCATGACAGATAGCAGTCTTCAGCAAATTCGATTAACTGATATCAAGAAACGGTTGAAGGTACTGGATACTGCAAAGGCTATGGGACCTGATAACATGCCGTAAATAGTCCTGAAGGCTTCTGCTCCAGAACTTCCCGCTCCCCTAGCCAAGCTGTCCCTGTATGTTTGCAAACCGACAATGGGGAAAAAACTGCTCAAGTATGTTCTGGACAAATTCGACCCGTCCAAATACCGCCTAATCAGTCCACTATCCATCATATGTAAAATGATAGAAGGTGTCATCAACAGTGCTATCAAGCAGCACCTGCTCAAAACTAACCTGCTCAGTGACGCCCATTTTGGGTTTTTCCAGGGTCGCTCAGCTCCTGAACCCGTCACAGACTTGGTGCAAACATAGAAAAAGGAACTGAATTCCATCCCTAGGCATCAAGGCTGTATTCTGCCAAATGTGACATCAAGGAGCCCAAGTAAAAACGGTATCGCGGGCCAACACTCCATTATTGGAGTCATACCTGACAGATAGGAAGATGGTCATTGTTGTTGGAGGTCAGTCATCTCAGCTCCAGAACATCTCTGCTGTAGTCCCTTCGGATAATGACATCGATCCAAACATCTTCAGCTGCTTGAATAATGACCTTCCTTCCATCATATGGTCAGAAGTGGGGATATTCGATGATGACTGCACAATGTTCAGCACCATTCGCAAATGTTCAGGTACGAAAGCAGTCCACGCCCAAAGCAACAATACTTGGATAATATCCAGGCTTGGGCTGGCAAGTGGTAAGTAACGTTTGCGCCACATAAATTCAGACAATGACCGTCATCAATAAGATACAATATAACCACTTTGTATTCAGCAGCATTATCATCACTAAACTCTCCCACTATCAATATCCTGGGGGTATCATTGGCCAGAAACTCAACTGGACTCGCCACATGAATATAACAGCAGATCAGAGGCTAAGAATACTGCAGGGATAACTCACCTCCGGACTACCCAAAGCCTGTCCATCATCTACAAGGCACAAGTCAGGAATGAGATGGAATATCCTCACTTGCCTGAATAGGTGCAGCCCCAACACTACTAAAGAAGCTTGACACAATCCAGGACAAAACAGCCCAATTGATTTGCACCACATCCACAAGCATTCACTCCCTTCACCATGGTCACTCAGGAGCAGCAGTGTGCACTACCTACAAGACACAATGGAGGAATTCCCCAAAGATCCTCAGACAGCTCCTTCGAATGTCACGAACACCTCCATCTGGAATGACAAGGGCAGTAGACGTTTGGGAACACCGCCAACTTCAAATTCCTCTCCAAGGCAGTCAACATCCTGATTTGGAAATGTATTGCCATTCCTTCACTGTTGCTGCGTGAAAACCCTGGAATTCCCCTTTAATCACTAGTCGGTCACCGCACAGCAGGTAGATTGCAGCAGTTGGAGAAGGCAGCTCAGCACCACCTTCTCAAGGGCAACTGGGGACGGGAAAGAAATGCTGGGCACATCCAGCGATGCCCACATCCAAAAAAAGACCTTTTTAAAAATAGTCCCAAGTTGAGCATCTCGAAAGGACAGATTATCTTATTTGAACACGAACAGGAAAGCAGTGTTTCTAATATTGAACATTTTAGACTTTTCTGTTATTAGAAGGGTGTTCAGTATTCGATGCCATATTGTTGCTGAGTGCTGTGATAAATTGCACTGTTTTGTTTAAATCAACAATACTGGCGTAACAGGATCAACCTTCGAAAATACCAGACAGAAAATGACAATCATCGTAGAGAGAATGTACTCCCGCCAGATAAGGCTCACTGATAGCAGCTCATATTCAAATTATTAATGGAATACTGGCTGACACTGAATCCTCCCACCGTCCATATCACAGGGGTTACCATTGACCAGAACGTGAAGTCAAATCAACATACAAATATAAGGGTTACAAGAGCAGGTCAGAGACTTAGAAGTCTATACTGAATAATAGACACTATGACCTAAACGGCATGAGATATGACAATAGATTTAGGCCATTCAGAAAATTCCTTCACTTTGATACTGTGCCATTTTGTCATTGTCTCTATGAAAAGTGGAAATATCTTCTACACACTGACTGTATCAATCTTTGCAGTAATCCATTAGTTTCAATCAGACCCCCCACCACCCCACCCCCCACAATTTTTCTAAATTCCATCGAGTACGCACATTGCCGCTCATATGACAAGCCGTCATCCCCAGGATGGATCACCTCCAACACTAGCAGATCTTTCTCCAGAGATAGTGTCCAAAACAGCTCACAACTGGCCAAATACCGTCTGTCCATAGCCCATTACATTCTCAGCAGTATGTCTCCTGTCTTGCATTCTTGCTGTCTTGAAATGAATGCAAACATTGCTTTTGCTTTCCTAACTGACAACTGAACGTTAACCATAAGAGAGGACGAGTGCTTCAAAATTCTTTTGTGCTTCAGATTTAATGGATCCTATTGGAACATAGTGTCTCCTCTATTCCGCCTACCAAAGTGCATATTCTCACACGTTTCCATATTGTGTTCCATCAGCCACGTGTTTTCCCACAGTCCTAAACTGTTCAAGCCTTTCTGCAGCTTCCCCACTTCCTCAGTATCATCTGCAAACTTAGCAAAACTGACCTCAAGTCCTTTGTTCAGATTGTTCATATACATATATATTTCCTGGTTCCATATATATTTCCTGGTTCCCTAAGGACCGTCCACCATATAAAAGGCACAACAGTCAAAGTGCTTGACTCCATTCAGGTTGAAGCAGTGGCTTGACTTGAATTATACCTGTAAAGTCTTCAGCCCTGCACCACTGACTCTCAGTAGGAGCACACCCTACCCCTTTTGTTGTGAGTTTACTTCATTATGGCGCACAATCCCAGTCTATTGATGTCACTCTGTCTCAACACTAACTGAGTGGTGCTCACACCAACCATGTCACTGTGTATTGATAACGATGGAGGGAGGTCGGCGAGGGTATGTCTATGATGAATAACTGTGTGACTGCCAGGCTGAAACCTGCCCCGACAGCCTCGGATGTACCTGTGCCCACTCTCACCGCTGCAGACATGATCAGTCTTCCTGCAAGTCAGTCAAGGAAAGCGCCGGGCCTGGATAGTGTTCCCGGCTGAGCACTCAGATCCTGTGAGGACCAACTGGCAGAGGTATTCACATACAATTTCAGCCTTTCCCTCCCACAGGCTGAAGTCCCAACCTGCTTCAGGAAGGCCAACAACAAGTGAGAAAGCTCATGCTTTAATGACTTAATGATTACCGCCCCGTGGCTCTAACCTCAATAAATATGGAGTTATTTGAAAGGCTGGTTATGGCCCACAGCACCTTCAATCTCCCAGCCTGACTTGATCTCCTATAATATGCCGACTGATGTAACGGGTCCACAAAAGATGCCGTATCCCGAGCCCTGCACTCATCCCTAGGACATCTGGACAACAAAGTCACCTACACCAGACTCCTGCTAATTGACGACAGCTCCACCTTAAACATCATTACCCCTCCAGACTGATCTCAAAATTCCATGACCTTAGTCGTGGCTCCACTCTCTGCAACTGGATCCCCCGGTTTCTGACCCACAGACCCCAATTAGTGAAGGTAGGTATCTGCACCACCGCCACAATAACACTCAACACTGGAGCTCCTGGCGCATGTGTCCCTCAGCCCCCTACTGTACTCCCTGTACACACACGGCTGTGTCCTCAGCCCCTACTGTACTCCCTGTACACACA